>NC_045147.1:0-300000 GCF_008831285.2 Nymphaea colorata
AAAGGACAGACCTTTGGAAGAATGGATGCAGAACATGGAGATAGAGGAACCATCCGAGAATGCTTATGCTATTTCAAGCAATCGTGCAAGTTACCAAGAACACCTATTGTATGTTCATTTCATGAAAATCCCAAGGGTTTTCAGTTGTTTCTGAAAGGTGGCTACCGTCCATTCACTGGCCTTGGGAAAAATGAAGATGGCATCTTGCAACCAATTAGCATATCTTTTCAGATGAACATGAGAGGACTGGGATATCATGAAGGAATTTGAAGAAGATCTTGGGGGCTGATAGTATTCACTTTTGTTTCAAAATCCTCCATGAATTTTGTAATTTTGAACATCTTTTTGTCTCGTCTCATGAGAGAACCCATTCTATGAACTAAGAACTTTTTTTTTTTATATATATGCAAATGCAAGTAATTTTTTTGTTGTCAATTTCGTCCAACTCTTTCCTTTATCCTCTTTACAGGATGTCGGAACTCAATATGTCTCAGTTTATTCTTTTTCCACGAAATTCCCCCCAGAAAGCATTTATCGAACAAGCAGTCGGTGAAATGGAACCTATGGCAATACCCGAGTCAGAATTACCAGAATTCACTCAGATTCAGAAACAAGAGCATCCTCATCTTTGGTGAATGATCCAATTGAAGAAATTAATATTGGAACCAGTGAAGATCCTAAAATTCTTCAAATTGGCACCAGTTTGTCAGCGAATGAGAAGAAAAGATTGGTGGACTTTCTTATAAGTAACCAAGAAGCTTTTGCTTGGACTTATGAAGATATGTCAGGCTTAGACCCCAATTGGTTGAACATCGTTTGCCCTTAAATCCTAATTGCAAGCCGATTAAGCAAAATTGCGCAAGCTTGACCCTCGACTAGAAGGCCCTGTAAAAGAAGGACTAGAGGACTTGCTAAAGGCAAAATTCATTCGTGCCATCGATTACCCCGAATGGTTGGCGAACATCGTGGTGGTCCCAAGAAAAATGGCAAAGTTAGGTTGTGCATCGACTTTCGAGACTTGAACAAAGCCACACCGAAGGATGATTATCCTCTTCCAAACATTGATCTATTGGTAGACAGTACTGCAGGCCATGCAATGTTTTCTTTCATGGATGGATATTCGGGATATAATCAAATCAAATTAGCAGTCAAAGATCAACCTAAGACCGCTTTTACTACACCATGGGGTACTTTTTGTTACACGGTAATGCCATTTGGGTTGAAGAGTGCTGGAGCAACCTATCAAAGAGCCATGGCCGCCATCTTCCATGACCAGATGCATAAAATCATGGATGCATATATCGATGACATATTGATCAAATCCAAGACAAGAGAAGATCACATTGAAACTCTTGCCCAAGTATTCGAGAGACTTTTATAGTACAAGCTTCGCCTGAATCCTCAAAATGTGTGTTTGGGGTTGAGTCAGGCAAACTGTTGGGTTTCATGGTCAGTAAGAAGGGAATTGAAATGGATCTTACAAAAGCCAAGGCAATAATCGACATGCCACCACCTACCAATATCAAGGAGTTGCGAAGCTTGCAAGGACGAATCCAATCCATCAGACGATTCATTTCCAATCTGGCCATGAGATGCGAGCCATTCAACCAGCTACTGAGGAAAGGTGTCAAGTTTGAATGGGGTTTTGAATGCCAACAGTCATTCGAAAGGATCAAAAAATACCTTCTAAATCCACCAATTCTAAAACCACCAACGTTGGGAAGACCACTACTGCTTTACATCACAGTGAATGAGTCAACATGTGGCGGCTTTTTGGCACAATATGAGGAAGGAAGTCGCATCGAATATGCAATCTATTACATTAGCAAGACTTTTGTTCAGTACGAAAAGAAGTACTCTCCAATAGAGAAAACTTGTCTGGCATTGGTTTGGATGTGTCAGAAGTTGAGACATTACTTATTGGCTTGTGAGGTCAAGATACTCTCCAAACTAAATCCTCTCAAGTACATCTTGGAACAACCATTCCTTAATGGGCGTATCGCAAAATGGCAAGTTCTGTTGATGCAATATGATCTTGAATATGTGTCTCAAAAGTCAATCAAAGGACAAACAATTGCGGATCAGTTAGCAGACTTCCCTCAGTACGAAGAAATCAGAACAAATGATGAGTTTCCAGATGAACATGTACTAAGATTGGAAACGGTTTCGACATGGAAGATGTACTTTGACGGGTCCAAAAATGTGATGGGAGCAGGCATAGGCATCTTACTCATCACTCCAGAATGCGAAATGATCCCGTACTCTTTGAAACTTGATTTTCCATGTACCCATAACATGGCTTAATATGAAGCCCTCATACAAGGACTTCGTTCTTTATTGAGTTTTCAAGTGAAAAGAGTGCATGCCTTCGGCGACTCTCAGCTTATTATAAACCAAGTGAATGGAGAATGGCAAGTCAAAGATGAAAAGTTGGTGCCATATCAAGAAATTGCTACCTCCTTAATCTGTCAATTCGAAGAAGTACAATTGGCTCACGTAAAGAGAGAAGGTAACCCTATTGCGGATGGCCTCGCGAGCTTAGGATCAACCATCACTTTTCGAACCAATGAAGCAATCCGCTCTTTTGAGATTGGAAGATTAGAACACCCTGCTTTTGAAACGATGGCGCATGTTCATCATATCCAAGGGGGGGATACGCCTTGGTACCATGACATCAAAAGGTATATTGAAAGCGGAGAATTCCCGACTGAAATGTCTAAAAATGAACAAAAAGCAATACAACGTATGTCAGCAAGGTACTTTATCCTAGCAGGGGTATTATACAGACGTGGATTTAGCACTGAATACTCTCGGTGCCTTGATGAAGATGAGGCAAAGAAAGTAATCGAAGAATCACATCGAGGAGATTGTGGAGGCCATGTTGGTTACCAAACCCTCACCAAACAAATAATTCGAGCAGGGTATTATTGGCCTACCATGCAAAAAGATTGTCACCAATTTGTCAAAAGATGCAAAGAATGTCAACTGCATGCTCCAGTAATTCATGCCCCAGCATCTCACTTGCATTCTGTGACATCTCCTTGGCCGTTTTCAATGTGGGCCTTTGACGTAGTCGGACCGATATCCCCTGCAGCTTCTAACGGCCATAAGTATTTTCTTGCTGCAACAGATTATTTTACCAAGTGGGTAGAAGTCGTCACACTTAGAACGGTGGAAGGACGTCATGTAGTGTCCTTCATTCACAAAAATCTTCTTTGCAGATTTGGAGTCCCTCATGATATAGTATCAGACAATGGAACTCATTTCAAGAATGAAAAGATGAGGCAGTTGTGCAGCAAATACAACATCACGCACCATTTTTCAGCTCCTTATTACCCCCAAGGCAATGGACAAGCAGAGGCTACCAACAAGATCCTGATCCGCATCTTGGAACGGACAGTAGAAACAGGAAGAGATTGGCATGAAAAGATGCACAACGCTCTATGGGCATATCGCACCACTATGAGAACTCCAACAAATGCCACTCCAGCAGAGCTAGTCTATGAACAGAAGTGGTTCTATCATTACATGTGTTGAAACCTGCTTTGAAGTTCGCTTCTCTCATAGAGCTCCCTCTTACTCAATATCAACAAAAAAGGCTAATGCAACTCGATTTGCTAGATGAAAAGAGGCTAAAAGCGGCTGAACATGCTGAAGCTTATCGCCAAAGGGTAGCCAGACAATTTGCCAAGTCAGTTATCGAGAGACAGTTCAAAGTGAATGATTCGGTCCTACGATCTTCAGTGTACCTGAGAGGACGACCACGAGGCAAGTGGGCACTAAATTGGGAAGACCCATATGTCATTAAGGAAGTTTTGCCCCACAATTCATACCGACTAATTGATGCTGATGGGGTGAAATTTGCCGATCCTGTTAATGCCCTTCACCTCAAGAAATTTTATGCCTAGTTCTCTTGTATTCATTTTCCAATCAATGTCAAACATTTGTGTTTCCACATCGACTATTCAATCTAGATTCTTCCCAGTTGTAAAACATGACAATTACACTGGGGCATTTTTATTTTTATCGCTCAGGGCTTGAGAGCAACCCGTGCAGGTAAAGGGTTAAACCCGCAATATGAGGGCAACCCATGCAGGCAAAGGGTTAAACCTGCAATGCTAGCCAAAGCAACCCATGCAGGCAAAGGGGTTAAACCTGTGCTACAAGCCAAAGCAACCCACACAGTTAAAGGGTTCAACTTGTGATGCAAGTCAAGGCAATCCATTCAGGGGGTTAATCCTGAATTTGAAATCGGCAAACCCATGCAGGTAAGGGGTTAAACCTGCAATTTAAGCTCAAACAACCCATTCAAGTAAGGGGTAAAGCCTGAAACATCTCTATGAAAATATCTTGCTTGAAAAATTTGTGGCGTTTATCTTTGTCACTAAGCACGGCTAACACCGGCTTATTAACAAAGAGGGGCATCTGTAATCACCCCAAATTTTTCTAAAGGACTATGATGTTTTATCCAAGTGCGAAATTCAAATTTAGGCACAAGATTTCCAAAATACTACTCTCAGATCCAAATTAAATCCAAAATAGAACTTTCAGATCCAAATTAAATCCAAAATACTACTTTTAGATCCAAAACCCAAGTTCAGATTCAAATCAATCATTTAAGACCGATTTGCACCTCCTTTTGACCAAAAAACCTTCTTTTAGAGGGTGATTTTAGTCTTTTTCAAACAAGACCGATTTGCCCCTCCTTTTGACCAAAAAACCTTCTTTTAGAGGGTGATTTTAGTCTTTTTCAAACAAGACCGATTTGCCCCTCCTTTTGACCAAAAAACCTTCTTTTAGAGGGTGATTTTAGTCTTTTTCAAACAAGACCGATTTGCCCCTCCTTTTGACCAAAAACCTTCTTTTAGAGGGTGATTTTAGTCTTTTTTTTTAAACAAGACCGATTTGCCCCTCCTTTTGACCAAAAACCTTCTTTTAGAGGGTGATTTTAGTCTTTTTGGTAAACAAGACCGATTTGCCCCTCCTTTTGACCAAAAAACCTTCTTTTAGAGGGTGATTTTAGTCTTTTTGGGTGGACAAGACTCATTTGCCTTCCTTTTGGCCAAAAAATCTCTTTTTGGAAGGTGATTTTAGTCTTTTTAGGTCAAAAAAATTCAAATTTTGGGTTTTGGCTCCAAAATCCTCTATAAATACCCCCCATATCCCCCTCTTGGGCAAGATTGGTCCTTGGAAGAAACTCTAGTGTATTCTCACTTGAAGACTTAGAGTTTCTCTTGAGCTCTCTCTCTCTCTCCCTCTTCCTCTTTTCATTTCCTTCTCCAACTTAGAGCAAGCACTTTTGGAGCTTCATTCAAAAGGGGATCTTCAAGTGAAGGTGTTCATCTTCCTTAAGTCATTTCCTATTAGAGGTATGTAATCTTCATCTCTCTCATTTCTTTCTTCTTTCTTTTCATTAATGTTCTTATTATTATGTTATTTCTTTCTCTTAAACATAGTGTTGTTGTTGTTTTCATTTTCTCTTCTCATCTTCATCTCCCCATGGCCAAAGGAGATAGCACTCAACCTCTTTTTAGAGACAAGAAGCTATACTCAAATGCACCGGGAGCATGAGAAGATGAGATGATATCTTATTTTATGATTAAATCATGTTCTTTCAAGTATTCTTGTTGTTCTTGTTCTTTCTCTATATTAATATCTTATTGCTCTTTCTTCTCTTCAATAATATATTCTTGTTGTTGTTATTCTTTTCCTTAATGAATATATTTTTGTTGTTATTGTTATTTCATTTCTTCAATAGTCTTGTCCTTGTTATTTTCTTTTTTTTTTTCTTTCTTCTTCCTCTTTCCATGACCAAAGGAGATAGCCCTCAATCTCTTTTTAGAGACAAGAGGCTATGCTCAAGTGCATTGGGAGTGTGAAAAGATGAGAAGATCTTTCGTTTCATGATTGAATCATGTTTTCTCTTTTATTAAATATAACATTGTATCTCTTTCTATATTTTCTTCTCATCTTCATCTCCCCACGGCTAAAAAAGGTAGCTCTCAATCTCTTTTTAGAGATAAGAGGCTATACTCAAAGTGCACCGGGAGCATGGAAAGATGAGATGATCTTTCATTTTAATCATGTTCTTTCTTTTCATGAATACATTCTTATTGTTTTTTTTTTGTTTCCTCTTATTTTCCTCTCTTCCTCATTTCTCCATGGCCAAAAGAGATAGCTCTCAATCTCTATTTTAGAGTCAAGAGGCTATACTCAAGTGCACCGGGAACATGAGAAGATGAAGTGGTATATCAATTCATAGTTACATCATGTCTTCCCTCCTAATTGAACTTTGCTTTTTCCATCATTCTCTTTCTTTCTTTCATTCCTTGAATGTTATCTATAAATTATGCACGCATGATTGCTTGATTCTTTACTTACATGTGAATGTATGGCGGGAATGAGAGTGTGGTTTGGGGACTCTTTATTTTCATATTAATTTTTGAGGTTGGGACTTGTCCAACCCGGGATAAACCCTCACGAAAATGTACATGTTAATATGCATTTTCATGACATTTTGCGCTAGATTCTTTCTTAATCATCACATTAGGAACCCTAACGAGTGCTTCGTTATGTTGCTTGTTTTCTTTCATACCCAACGATGGAAGAAATATATCCCTTACAACAAACTAAATAATAACATTCTATACTTATATAAATCATATTTTCCAAAACATTTTCAAAAAGAACCTTCTAATATGGCCTTAGGGACTTAGCTTAGGCTCTTGCATGAGTCCAAGCTCCCCTCCGGCCCACATTAAATTTGAAGTTGGTAATTTTAAGTTGTTCCTTGATTTTTTTTAATCTTGTGAAGGTATGGATGTATACACATGTTATATACATTTATGCCAACATGATGACCCCCATCTTTCTCTCTCTATGCTTTCACTTTCTATTTTATAAATTTTCATATGTGCATGAATACGTATGTATATGTGTTCCATCTCCTCTCTTTCAAATATTTATTCCTCTTTTCAAGACAAAAATCTTCTCTTATAACATTTCTCATACCCATATATGCGTATGATATTTTTCTTTTCCTCTAAAATCTCTCTTTCTCTTCGAATCAATACATCTTTTTCTCTTTATATGTGATGATATGTACACAAGTATGCATGTCTTTCTCTATATCTCTCTCTTTCCTTTTATAAGAGTGTTTTATCTCTTGTATTCTTCTTAACATTCTCATCTCATGAACTTTCTATTTACCAACTTCAATAAGACCACAAATCAAGTAATGACCCAATATTGGAATCATGCTTGATGGTCTACAATCTCTATCCATTTTCAAAAACTTTTCCTTCTTATATATAATAATTATAACAACGAAATCTTAGATGTATGTTGTGGTAGGAATGATATTAGATGAATGTTGTGGTAGGAATGTTTTACTTTTTTTCAATCATATAGGGTAAATGCATTCATGCATTCTCACCCACTTTATTTCACTTATGATCACAAGCACCTCTCTAAAGGAACTTAAGCAAGAAGGGATGGAGCTCTAGCTAGGTGGTAACCGAATTAGAGCAAAATCTCAAACCTACTTAAAGTCTTAAGAGAACACTAAAGTGATTTCAAAATGTTTTCACAAGTTTTTCAAATGATATTTACTAGTTTCACTTTTTCCTCAAAACATTTCACATTTTCAAGCAATTCTTCAAGAACCTTTCAAAAGTTTGAAACTCCAAACTTTCAATATTTTCTACACCGCATATAGAATCAAAAATATGTTTTAGTTAAAACGAAATGCATCAATGATAAACTTAGTCCTTGGGTTGATTACCCCCGGTAAAGGCGCCGGGAACGGTCGATCCTCGTACCGACGGGCGAGTCCCTTTCTTTCCTCTTTCAAAACAAAAACCTTATTTTTCTGAAGCACTCCAAAACCAATGAAAATTTTGGGATGCAGACAAACTCCCTTAAGAAAAAGAAGAAAAGTAACACAAGCACTTTCTTCAACTAATGTTTTACATCCACTGAGTTGGTTGTAACATCGTGTTGCACTGGAGGGCCCATCCATTACCTGCTGGCATTGGTTTTTCTGACATCTTCCTGAATGATGCGGCAGCGTCGTCAGTGTTTGCTTCCACGCCTTGTATCCTTCTAACGTGAATGCAATACTTTCTCCAGATTGTTGAATAGAAGAAGCCAAACAACCCTATAAAATTCCATCGTCGCCTTTTGATCCTCTGGTAAATGCAGATATATATTCTTGCCATCAAACTCGTGCCTAGCTTAATGCCCCATATACAACCATCTCTGTGCCAAAGGTGTCCATAAACACATTTGCCGACTAAGTTCCATGGAGCTGTGGAAATGTACTGAACACTCTCCAAGATGTGGAGAAAATAAGGATGAATCTCATGGATAGAAGTGGAGTTTCAGAGGAATACATTTGCGCAAAGGTGGTCGTAAACACATTTGCCTATTTAGTTCCATTGGAGGCACGGAAATGAACTGAACACTCTCCAAGACGTAGAGAAAATAAGGATCAATCTCTTGAAAAGAAGTTGAGTTTCAAAGGAATACATTTGTGCAAAGGTGACCGTAAACACATTTGCCGATTGAGTTCCAAGGAGGTGTGGAAATGAAATGAACACTCTCCAAAACAAAATAATGAATCTCATGGAAAGAAGTTGAGTTTCAAAGTAATACATTAGCACAAAGGTGGCGATAAACACATTTGCCGACTGAGTTCCACGGAGGTCCGAAAATGAACTGAGCACTCTCCAAGAAAATCAGGATGAATCTCATGGAAAGAAGTTGAATTTCAGAGGAATACATTAGCGCAAAGGTGTTCATACACACAGTTGCCGACTAAGTTCCATGGAGGCACGAAAATGAATTGAACACTCTCCAAGACAAAATAATGATGAATCTCATGGAAAGAAGTTGAGTTTCAAAGTAATACATTAGCACAAAGGTGGCCACAAACATGTTTGCCGACAGAGTTCCATGGAGGCACGAAAATGAACTAAGCACTCTCCATGATGTGGAGAAAATAAAGATGAATCTCATGGAAAGATGTTGAGTTTTAGAGGAATACATTAGTGCAAACGCGGTCGTAAATACATTTGCTGACTGAGTTCCATGGAGGAGCAGAAATGAACTGAACACTATCTAAGATGTGGAGAAATAAGGATGAATCTCATGGAAAGAAGTTGAGTTTCAGAGGAATACATTAGCGCAAAGGTGGCCATAAACACATTTGCCGACTAAGTTCCATGGAGGCATGGAAACTAACTGAACACTCTCCAAGACGTGGAGAAAGTAAGGATGAATCTCATGGAAAGAAGTTGAGTTTTAGAGGAATACATTAGCGCAAAGGTGGCCATAAACGCAGTTGCTGAATAAGTTCCATGGAGGCACGGAAATGAACTCAACACTCTCCAAGACAAAATAAGGATGAATCTCTTGGAAAGAAGTTGAGTTTCAAAGTAATAGATTAGCGCAAAGGTATCCATAAACACATTTGCTGATTGAGTTCCGTAGAGGTGCGGAAATGAACTGAGCACTCTCCAAGACGTGGAGAACATAAGGATGAATCTCATAGAAAGAAATTGAGTTTCAAAGGAATACATTAGTTCAAAGGTGGCTGTAAACACCTTTGCCGATTGAGTTCCATGGAGGCACGGAAATGAACTGAACACTCTCCAAGACGTGGAGAAAATAAGGATGTATCTCATGGAAAGAAATTAAGTCCTAGGGGAATACATTAGCACAAAGGTGGCTGTAAAGTCATTTGCCAACTAAGTTCCATGGAAAGCAAGCTAATAAATGAACGGAGCGAGCATTTCAGCAATCTATCTTTCAATCAGAATGTTTGAGTTGGTACAGTTCTAAAATGGTAAGCAAAGATATGCAAATACGTTGAATATCAATATAACAGAACTGCCGTTAGGTGTAATGTGGTACGAATGTAAATGTACGTAATGATTTCATCTTATTCTTGCTTTTCCCTGTTCTTCCCCTTGGATTCTTTCTATGTGAGCTAGAGTTTTTACGAAGACCAATTAATAAAAACAAAAGAAAGGCAACAAATAAACAAATAGAACGGGCATTTCAGGAATCTTTCTTTCAATCATATTGTTTCAGTTGGCTCAGTTCTAAAACGGTAAGCAATGATATGCAAACACACTGAAAATCAATATAACAGAACTAACGACTGGTATAATATGGTATAAATGTAATTGTACGTAATGATTTCATCTTGTTCTTGCTATTCTCTATTCTTCCCCTTGGTTTCTTTCTATGCGAGTTTGAGTTTTACGAGGACTGTAACCACCTCAAATTTGTCCAAAATTTTTGAAGATCCAAATTAGTTCCAAATGCCAAGTTCAGAACCAAATCTAGCATTTGAAACCCAAAATTCGACTCGAGTTCAAAACGACAAAATTTGAGCACTGTGCGTGCACGAACCTTCTCTTTGTTTTAAAAACTCATTTCTCACGCCAAAACGTGTTTTTAAACCAAAGTTGCATGCTCGAATGAGTCGAAAACTGATTAAATCAAAATCGGATTTGGAGCGAGTACGGAGTTGCTCAAAATGGAGTCGACCACCATTTTGTAATGAAAAAAACTAATTTTATATGTTTTTTAAATAATTTAAACAAAAAAATTGGTTATTTATTTATTTATTTATTTATGCTATTTCATATCATAAGATGTTTTTTTTTTTTAAAAAAGTGTCATGCGTCGTGCAACACGTGACCGGTCGCTATCGCTCGCGACAGCGCGGTTGTGCGCCTGTGCGCATCGCTCAGCCGTGCGACTGTGCTCCCAACCGTGAGGTTGCGGCAGCGACGCATCGCATGCGCAGCCGGGGACTGCCTTGGGCGTGGGCCCCATTGATCATTTTTTGTGGGCATTAGCCCTACCTACACCTCAACAAGTGATTTGCAGGCCTATTGGCCAATCATATTATGTCAAAAACTATTTCTTTGTCAAAAAAATTGAAAATAATTTAAAATTATGTGAAATTTGGATGAAAATGTTGTAAAATTCAAAAAAAATCAAATTTTGAGTTTTGGCTCCAAAACTCCCAATAAATACCCCCACAATCCCCCTCTTGGGCATGAGCTAGTTCTTAGAGAAACTCTAGAGTATTCTCACTTAAAGATTTAGAGTTTTTTGTTTTGTTCTCTCTCTCTTCCTCTCCCTTTTCCTCTTTCTCTATTCTTCTTCAACTTAGAGCAAGCTACAACTCTACAAGGGAACACCATACATTACTTGGAGGCCTCCTCTTCATCATCTTGGAGTTTCATTCAAGGTGAGTCTAAGATTATTTCAAGCATGGTTGTTCATTTTTCCTAAATCATTTATCATTAGAGGTATGTAATCATCATCCCTCTCATTTCTCTCCTTTTTTTTTCTTCTCTTTTTCATCTCCCCATGGCCATATGAGATAGCTCTCCCTCTCTATTTTAGAGTCAAGAGGCTATGCTTGAGTGCACCGGGAGCATGAGAAGACGAGATGATCTTTCATTTCATTATTAAATCATGTTTTTTCTTTTCTTGAATATATTGTTGTTGTTGTTCTTTCTTTTCATAAACATATTCTTGTTGTTATTGATATTTTTTTTCTTGAATATATTCTACTTGTTATTGTTCTTTTTCTTCATGAAAATATCCTTGTTGTTATTCTTATTTCTTTTCTCGAATATAGTCTTGTTGTTATTCTCTTATTTGCTCCCTTCTTCATCTCTTCATGGTCATGCAAGATAGCCATAAAACTTCTATTTTAGAGTCAAGAGGCTATTCTTAAGTGCACCGGAAGCATGAGAAGGTGAAGTAATATTTCATTTTATGCTTGAATCATGTTATCTCATTTATTGAATATAATCGTGTTTTGTTTCTCCTATTTCCTCTCTTCCTCATTTCCTTATGGCTATATGAGATAGCTCTCAATCTCTATTCTAGAGACAAGAGGTTATGCTCAAGTGCACCGGGAGCATGGGATGAGATGTTATTTCATTTTATAATTGCATCATGTTGTATCTTTTCTTAAATATATAGTCTTGTTGTGATGTTTTTTTTTTTCTCTTATTTTCATCTCCCCATGGCCATATGAGATATCTCTCAATCTCTATTTTAGAGTCAAGAGACTATGCTTGAGTGCATCGGGAGCATGAGAAGATGAAATGATCTTTTATTTTCATGTTTGAGTCATGTTATTTCATTCCTTGAAAATAGTCTTGTTTTTGCTTTCCCCTTTCTCTCTTCCTCATTTTTCCATAATCAAAGGAGATAGATCTCAATCTCTATTTATGAGTTAAGAGGTTATGCTCAAGTGCATCGAGAGCATGATAAGATGAGATAGTATATCATTTCATAGTTATCATGTCTTTTCTCCTAGTAAAACTTCTCTCTCTCTCTCTCTCTTTCTCTCTCCCTCTCTCTTTCCTTGAATATTTTCTATATATTATTCATGCATAGTTGTTTGGTTTTCTATTTATACGTGAATGAATGGTGAGAATGAGAGTGTGATTTGGGGTTCTTTATCTTTATCTTAATATTAATTTTTGATGTTGCGACTTGTCCAACTCGGAGAAAACTCTCACGAATATGTACATGTTAATATGCATTTTCATGTCATTGAAGGCTAGTTTCTTTTTTAATAATCTTATGAGGAAGGCATCTTATCGTGTGGTTTGATCTTCTTCCATACCCAACGGTGGAAGAAGCATATTCCCTTGTAACAAAACAAATAATAACATTCTATGTTTATATATAAATCATATTTTACAAAAGATTTTCAAAAGCAAATACCTTTTCTGATGTGGTTTGGAGACTTAGCTTAGACTCTTACAAGAGTCCAAGCTCCCCTCCAACTTACATCAAACTTAAAGTCAGTTGTTTTAAGTCATTTATTCATTTATAATCTCATGAAGACATGTATGTATATACATGTTATATATATATATATGTGCACATGATGATTCCCTTTATCATTCTCTCTCTATGTTTACTTATTTTATTTTGTAAATTTTCGTATCAATGTGAATGCATATATATGAATGTCCTACTTTCTCTCTCTAGAATCTTCTACTTCTTTTTTCTAGTCAAATGCCTTCATCTACAAATTATATATATATATATATATTTATATATATATATATTTCTCTCTGTAGAATCTTCTACTTTTATTTTCTTCTAAAATCTCTGTTTCTATTCAAATCAATGTCATTTTTACAAACTTCCATATATGTGTATATGTGATGATATATACACATGTATGTGAATCTCTTCCTATCTCCCTTTGTATATCTCTTTCTTTTAAAAGCTTCATTCTCCACATCTACTTTGCACAAAAATGTGTGTTTGGGGTTGAATCAGGTAAACTTCTGGGTTTCATGGTCAGTAAGAGGGGGATTGAGATGCATCTTACCAAAGCTAAAGCAATCATTGATATGCCATCACCTACCAATATCAAGGAACTGCGAAGTTTGCAGTGGTGAATCCAGTCCATCAGACGATTCATTTCCAATCTGGCTATGAGATGCGAACCATTCAACCAGCTGCTGAGGGAAGGTGCCAAGTTTTAATGAGGTTTTGAATGCCAACAATCATTTGAAAAGATCAAGAGATACCTTTTAAATCCACCAATTCTAAAGCCCCCAATGTTTGATAGACCATTGCTGCTTTACATCACAGTGAATGAGAGTCAGCATGTGGCAACTTTTTGGCACAATATGAAGAAGGAAGTCGCATCTAGTATGTAATTTATTACATTAGCAAAACTTTTGTCTAGTATGAGAAGAAGTACTCTCCAATAAAAAAAAAACTTGTCTAGCATTGGTTTGGATGTGTTAGAAGCTGAGACATTATTTGTTAGCTTGTGAGGTCAAGTTATTCTCTAAGCTAAATCCTCTTAAATACATCTTGGAACAGCCATTCCTTAATGGACGCATCGCCAAATGACAAGTTTTGTTGATGTAATATGATCTTGAATATGTGTCTCATAAGTCATTCAAATGACAAACAATTGCGGATCAGCTAGTAGACTTCCCTCAGTACGAAGAAATTAGAACGAATAATGAATTTCTAGATGAACATGTACTAAAATTGGAAACAGTTCCGATATGAAAGATGTATTTTGATGGATCCAGAAACGTGATGAGAGCTGACATAGGCATTTTACTCATCACTCCAGAAGATGAAATAATAATGTATTCTTTGAAACTCGATTTTTCATGTACCCATAACATGGCGGAATATGAAGCCCTCATACAATGACTTCATTCTTTATTGAGTTTTTAAGTAAAAAGGGTGCATGCCTTTGGCGACTCTCAGCTTATCATAAATCAAGTGAATGGAGAATGGCAAGTCAAAGACGAAAAGTTGGTGTCATATCAAGAGATCACTACCTTTTTGATCTGTGAGTTTAAAGAAGTACAACCGGCTCACTTAAAAAGAGAAGGTAACCCCATTGCTGATGGTCTCGCGAGTTTAGGGTCCACCATCTGCTTTCGAACCAATGAAGCAATCCGTTCTTTTGAGATTGGAAGATTGGAACACCCTGCTTTTGAAACACTGACGCATGTTCATCATATCCAAGAGGAGAATATGCCTTGGTATCATGACATCAAAAGATTCATTGAAAGTGGAGAATTCTCAACTGGAATGCCCAAAAGTGAACAAAAAGAAATTCAACATATGTTAGTGAGGTATTTTATTTTAACAGGGGTGCTATATAGACGTGGATTTAGTACTGAATATTCTCGGTGCCTTGATGAAGATGAGGCAAAGGAAGTCACCACAGAATCATATCGAGGAGACTATGGGGGCCATGTTGGTTACCAAACCCTCACCAAATAGATAATTCGAGCAGGATATTATTGGCCTACTATGCAAAAAGATTATTACCAGTTCATCAAAAGATGCAAAGAATGTCAATTGCATGCTCCAATAATCTATGCACCAGCTTCTCACTTGCATTCGGTGACATCTCCTTGGTCATTTTCAATGTGGGCATTTGATGTAGTTGGACCGATATCTCCTACAGTTCTAATGACCATAAGTATTTTTTTTGTTGCAACAGACTATTTTACCAAAAGGGTAAAAGTCGTCATACTCAGAACAGAGGAAGGATGTCATGTAGTGTCCTTCATTCACAAAAATCTTCTTTGTAGGTTCAGAGTCCCTTATGATATAATATCTGACAACGGGATTCATTTCAAGAATGAAAAGATGAGGCAATTGTGCAGCAAGTACCGTATTATGCATCATTTTTCAGCTCCTTATTACCCCAAGGCAATGGGCATGCCGAGACCACGAACAAGATCCTGATCCGCATCTTGGAATGGACAGTAGAAACTGGAAGAGATTGACATGAAAAGATACGTAACGCTCTATGGGCATATCGCACCACTATGAGAACTTCAACAAATGCGACTGCAACAGAGTTAGTCTATGGTACAAAAGTGGTTCTACCATTACATGTGTTGAAACCCGCTTTGAAGTTTGCTTCTATCATAAAGCTTCTCTTACTCAATATCAGCAAAAAAGGCTAATGCAGTTCGATTTGGTAGATGAAAAGGGACTAAGAGCGGCTGGGCACGCTGAAGCTTATCGCTAAAGGGTATCCAGACAATTTGACAAGTCAGTTATCGAGAGACAATTCAAAGTGAATGAATTGGTCCTACAATCTGCAGTGTACCTCAGAGAATGGCCGTAAGGTAAGTGGGCACCAAATTGGGAAGGCCCATAAGTTATTAAAGAAGCCTTGCCCCCTAATGCATACTAACTGAGTAATGCTGATGGGGTGGAATTTGCTGATCCTGTTAATTGCCTTCACCTTAAGAAATTCTACACTTAGTCCTCTTGTACTCATTTTTCAATTAATGTAAAATATTTATGTTTTCACATTCAATCTATCATTCCATATGAATTTTTCCCAATTGTAAAACATGACAATTACACTGGGACATTTTTTTATGCATTGTTTTTGTGACATATCTTTCTTTCACAATCATCATTATCCATCAAGAAGAGGGTCATATCCCAATCAAATAAACTTAGCAATTAAGCAAAAAGATTTGTTCAAGCTCGATCTAGCCACTAGGTTCGGAGCTTTTTAAAGCTAGCTCAACCATATCATTAGACAAGTGAATCTTATGGAGCAAGCACAACTTGGCCCTTTGGCCAATGGCTTTTCGGAGCAACCCATGCAGGTAAAGGGTAAAACTTACAATATGAGAGCAACCCATGTAGGTAAGGGGTCAAACCTACAATGCTAGCCAAGACAACCCATTTCGGAGGAGGAGCAATATTGACAAACCCATGCAGGTAAGAGGTTAAACCCGTAATTTAAGCTCAAACAAACCATTGAGGTGAGAGGAGAAGCCTGAAACATCACTTTGCACATATTTTGTTTGAAAAATTTGTGGTGCTTATCTTTGTCACTAAGCACGGCTAGCACCGGCTTAGTAACAAAGTAGGGCACTGTAATCACCCCAAATTTTTTCAAAATTTTTGAAGATCCAAATTAGATCCAAAACCCAAGTTCAGATCCAAATCGAGCATTTCAAACCAAAATTTGACTCGAGTTCAAAACTACAAAATTTGAGCAGCGCGCGTTCACAGACCTTTCCTTTGTTTTAAAAACTTATTTCTCACGCCAAAACGTGTTTTTACACCCAAGTCACACTGTCGAAAGAGTCAACGACCGATTAAACCAAAATGGGATTTGGAGCGAGTTTGGAGTCGCTCAAAATGGAGTCGACCACCCATTTGTAACGAAAAAAAACTAATTTTACATACTTTTTAAATAATTTAAACAAAAAAATTGGTTTATTTATTTATTTATTCATATCATAGGGTGTCCTTTTTTTTAAAAAAAGCATCACGTGTCGCGTGGTCACGGCAGTGACGCATCGCACGTGCGGTCGGGGCCTGCCTTGTGCGCAGGCCCCATTTTTCTTTAAAATTGATCCGTTAAGGGCATTTTTGACCATTTTTTCTGGGCATTAGCCTTGCCTACACAACAAAAAGTGATTTGCAGGCCCATTGGCCAATCATATTAAGTCAAAACCTATTTCTTTTTCAAAAAAATTGAAAATAATTCAAAATTATGTGAAATTCAGATGAAAATATTGTGAAATTAAAAAAGAAAATCAAATTTTGAGTTTTGGCTCCAACACTCCCTATAGCTATAAATACCCCCACAATCCCCCCTTTTAAGCAAGAGTTAGCCCTTAGAGAAACTCTAGAGTATTCTCATTTGAACACTTAGAGTTCTTTTTTTAAGAACTCTCTCTCTCCCTCTTCCTCTTTCTCTATTCTTCTCCAACTTGTACCAACTACAACTTTTTAAGGAAGCACCAAAGATTTCTTGAAGGCCTCCTCTTTATCATCTTGGAGATTCATTGAAGGTGAGTCTAAGATCATTTCAAATATGGTTGTTCATTTTACCTAAGTCATTTCTCATTAGAGGTATGTAATCATCATCCCTTTTATCTTTGTCCTGTTTTCTTTATTCTCTTTTTCATCTCCCCATGGTCATATGAGATAACTCTCACTCTCCACTTTAGAGTCAAGAGGCTATGCTCGAGTGCACCGGAAGCATGAGAAGATAAGATGATCTTTCATTTCATGATTAAATTGTGTTTTTCTTTTCTTGAATATATTCTTGTTGTTGTTGTTCTTTCTCTTCATGAACATATTTTTGTTGTTGTTGCTATTTCTTTTCCTGAATATATTCTTATTGTTGTTGTTCTTTCTCTTCATGAACATAAACTTATTGTTATTGCTATTTCTTTTCTCGAATATAGCTTGTTGTTGTTATCTTATTTCCTCCTTTCTTCATCTCTCCATGGCCATACAAGATAGCCTTAAAACTTCTATTTTAGAGTTAAGAGGCTATTCTTAAGTGCACCGGGAGCATGAGAAGGTGAAGTAATATTTTATTTTATGCTTGAATCATGTTATCTCATTTCTTGAATATAGTCTTGTTTTGTTTCTCTTATTTTCGCTCTTCCTCACTTTCCTATGGCCATATGAGATAACTCTCAATCTCTATTCTAGAGTCAAAAGGCTATGCTCGAGTGCACCGGGAGTATGAGATGAGATGTTATTTCATTTTATGATTGCATAATGTTCTATCTTTTCTTAAATATAGTCTTGTTGTGATGTTTTTCTTTTCTCTCATTCTCATCTCTCCATGGTCATATGAGATAGCCCTCAATCTCTATTTTAGAGTGAAGAGGCTGTGCTCGAGTGCACCGAGAGCATGAGAAGATGATATGATATTTTATTTTCATGCTTGAGTCATGTTATTTCGTTTCTTGAAAATAGTCTTGTTTTTGCTTCTCCATTTCTCTCTTCCCCATTTCCCCATGGCAAAAAAGAGATAGCTCTCAATCTCTATTTTAGAGTCAAGAGGCTATGCTCAAGTGCATTGGGAGCATGAGAAGATGAGATGGTATATCAGTTCATAGTTATATCATGCTCTTCCTCCTAATTGAACATTTCTCTCTCTCTCTCTCTCCCTCTTTCCTTCCTTGAATATTTTCAATATATTATTCATGCATAGTTGTTTGGTTTTCCATTTATACGTGAATGAATGGCGAGAATGTGGGTGTGGTTTGGGGTCATTTATCTTTATCTTTTTATTAATTTTTGAGGTTAGTACTTGTCCAACCCGAAAAAAACCCTCACGAATATGTACATGTTAATGTGCATTTTCATGTCATTTGACGCCAGTTTTCCTTTTAATTATCTTATTAGGAACCTTAATGAGCATCTTATCATGTGGTTTGCCCAATGGTGGAAGAAGCATATTCCCTTGTAACAAACCAAATAATAACATTTTATGTTTATATATAAATCATATTTTACAAAATATTTTCGAAAGCAAATACCCTCTCTAATGTGGCTTTGGAGACTTAGCTTAGGCTTATACATGAGTCCAAGCTTCCCTCCGGCCTACATCAAACTTGAAGTCGGTTGTTTTAAATCATTTCTTCATTTTTAATCTCATGAAAACACGTATGTATATACATGTTATATACATATATTTGCACATGATGATTCCCTTTATCAATCTCTCTCTTTGTTTACATATTTTATTTTGTAAATTTTCCTATCAATAGGAATGCATATATATATGAATGTCCTACTTTGTCTCTCTAAAATCTTCTATTTCTCTTTTCAACTCAAATGCCTTCATCTACAAATTTCTTATATATATATATATATATATTATCCATTTATTTTCTTCTCAAATCTCTCTTTCTATTCAAATAATTGTCATTTTTACAAACTTTCATATATGTATGTGTATATGTGATGCTATATACACATGTATGTGCATCTCTTCATATCTCCCTTTCTTTCTCTCTTTCTTTTAAAGGCTTCATTCTCCCCTCTACTTCATTTAGGACTTCATTTTCAAAAGCTTATACAAATATGTATACATACATATGAAGAATATGTATCTCCTCCTATTTCACAATCTTCCATTTAAAGATCTTTGAAATCTCTTTCTCTATATCTCTTTCTTCCTATAGGAATATTTCATCTTCTCTATTCTTTCATATATTTTCTCTCATGATTTAAGATCATTTTCATTACCGACTCCACTAAGATCAAAAATCATGTAATGACCCAATATTAAATTAATGCTTGATGATCTACAACCCCAATCAATTTTCAAAAACTTTTCCTTCTTATATATGATTATCAAGACAAAAATCTTGGATGTATGTTATGGTATGAATGTCTTAGATGAATGTTGTGGTAGTATTGTTTTATTTTCTTTCGATCATGTAGGATCAATGCATTCATGTATCCACAATCACTTAATATCACTTATGATCACAAGCACATCTCCAAAAGAATTTAAAAAAGATGAGATGGAGCTATAACTAGGTAGTAACCAGATTAGAGCAAAATCTCAATTCTACTTAAAATCTTAAGAGAACACTAAAGTGATTTCGAAATGATTTCTTAAGCTTTCCAAATGGTCTTTACAAAGATTTTTCAATTTTAGTCTTTCCTAAAATATTTCACATTCTCAAAATGATTCTTCAAGAACCTTTTCAAAAGTTTGAAACATCAAACTTTCAATATTTTTCTACATCTCATATACAATGGAAAATATGTTCAAGCTAAAGTGAAATGCATCAATAATAAACATAGCCCTTGGGTTGATTACCACTGGTAAAGGCGCCGGGAACGGTCGATCCTCGTACCGACAGATGAGTCTATTTATCTCATTTTCAGAATAAAAACTCATTTTTCTGGAACACTCCAAATACCAAAAAATTCTGGGGATGAGAACAAGGACCTATTAGCAAAAACAAAAGAAAGACAACTAATAAATGAACATAATGACCTACTAACAGAAACAAAAGAAAGACAATTAATAAACGAATGGAATGGGCATTTCAGCAATCCATCTTTCAATCAGAATATTTCAGTTGGTTCTTTTCTAAAACGGTAAGCAAAGATATGCAAACACGCTAAGTATCAATATAACAGAACTGCTGACCGGTGTAATGTGGTATGAATATAAATGTACGTAGTGATTTCATCTTGTTCTTGCTTTTCCCTGTTCTTCCCCTCAGTTTTTTTCTGTGTGAATTTGAGTTTGACGATGTCCTATTAACAAAAACAAAAGAAACAAAGCTACTAAATGAACGGAATTGAAATTTCAGCAATTTTTCTTTCGATCAGAATGTTTTAGTTGGTTCAATTCGAAAATAGTAAACAAAGACAACCACACATGTTGAATATCAATTTAACAAAACTACTGACTGCTATAATCTGGTGTGAATGTAAATGTACATAATAATTTCATCTTGTTCTTGTTATTTCCTGTTCTTCCCTTCGGTTTCTTTCTATGTGAGTTTGAGTTTTACGAGGACCTCTTAAGAAAAACAAAGTAAAGGCAGCTAAGAAAAGAATGGAACAGACATTTCAGCCATCTTTCTTTTGACCATAATGTTTTAGTTGGTTTAGTTCTAAAATGGTAAGCAAAGTTATGCAAACACGCTGAATCAAGACGACATAAGCTGATCTTTTGGAAGTGATAGTATCAGAAATACTTATTCATCTGAAATATGGATTCTCAAGGGACAAAATTCATAAACAAATCTTCCATAAGCAGCATATTTCTAACTCCCTTAAGAAAAATAAGAAAAGTAACGCAGGCACTTCATTCAACTAATGTTTTCTGGCCACTGAGGTGGTTGGGGTCGACACTGTATGATCTGATGCCGGCGTTGTGTTGCACCAGAGGGCCCCTCCATTACCTACTGGCGTTGTTTTTTCTGACATCCTCTTGAATGATGCGGCGGCGTAGTCAGTATTTACCTCGGTGCCTTTTATTCTTCTAACGTAATGCAATATTTTCCCCAGATTGTCGAGAAGAGAAGCCAAACAGCCCTATAAAATTCCATCATCGCCTTCTGATCCTCTGGTAAATGCAGACATATACCGTTGCCATCAAACTCGTGCTCAACTTAATGCCCCGTATAGAACTATCTCTACACCAAAGGTGGCCGTAAAGGCATTTGCCGACTGAGTTCCATAGAGGCGCAGAAATGAACTGAACACTGTCCAAGACGTGGAGAAAATAAGGATGAATCTCATGGAAAGAAGTTGAGTTTCAAAGGAATACATTAGCATAAAGGTGGCCATAAACACATTTGCCAACTGAGTTCCATGGAGGTGCGGAAATGAATTGAACACTCTCCAAGACATGGAGAAAATAAGGATGAATCTCATGGAAAGAAGTTGAGTTTCAGAGGAATACATTAGCACAAAGACACCAAGAACCATAATGGTGCAGAGTATGCATGCAAAGCAAAATGAGCTCTCCACTGTTATCCATTGGAATTACTTGTGGAAGATAGCAATGATACAATGCACAGACTAAACAAAACCATCTTAACCAGGGGCGGAGCTATAAACTTTTATAAAGGCATCCGAATTAAAGTTTCTAAATTTTGACAGGGCCCAAATATCATTTTTCTAAAATTTTATATAGGACAAGTGAAATTTTCTAAAGTTTACATGTTAATTTAAAAAAAAAAAAGTTTGAGGTGGGGCCAGGGCCCATGCGGGCTCCCTCTTGACTCCACCCCTAATCTTAACATTTTGTCTGAAAGGTTTCCCCAACAAGTTAGGAAGGCAAGAATACAAGACCGGTTGCACTGGGAAAGCAGATGAAAGTGTTTGAGATTAAAATAGCCCAGTTGCAAATTTAACGTATTTTTGCAACAGCCCCTATTTATGAGCGATTTTCCCAGTGCTGTCTTTCCCATTTTGTTTCTCAAGATCGATCTTTTTCTTCGTGTTAGCGGAAAACATTCACTATGCCACCTGATAATATTGTCGAGTTAGGCTAAGTTAAGAGCTTAGGATTAGTTTGTGAATAGCTAAAAACGACACTTTCTCTTTTGACGATATATGGCTAGCATAAGATGAAAAGCTCCATGTATTTGTGAAATTGAGTATTTTCCGAGAAACAAAATGCATTCACATTAAATAAAAACATTGGCAAATGTGGTCGACATTTTAATTTTGAATGTATGAAAAGAATTTTGTTACGCAAACAAGTGGACCATTGAATTTAAAGTTCTCATAAAGTTTGTCAGTTTTAAGTTGAATATTATGTTGTCACTATTGTGGGGGAAGCAAAGTTCATGACTTTTTATATTCGATTTCCAAATTCACCTCTTCTCATTATTTATAACAAAAAATTTCTAGCTTCCCAATATGAATGAACGAATGTTCTGAATATATTTTTCTCAATCATAAAAAAACTACTCATTCAAAGAATTCACGTAATGAAATGCTAAATGGAAAAAGTGATTCTTAGCGGGGAAAGGAAGCAGGGATAATAGGTGTAGTTAATCAACAACAATATACCACTGATATTCAAGCAACAACACAGATAACAAAATGCTAATAAACAAAGAATTGATCGGCAAGGTAGATGAGCATGGGCCGGCAACAGTTTTAGATGATGATCAAGAACAATTGCTCCCATCATATCCAGGTCCACCCATAGTCCTGTGGGATCGTAGCACCCCGGATCGTCGACGATTGGCCGGAGCTCAGTTGGGGTGTTTTGAGTATTGATTGTGTTTGTCGAAGAAGGCCATGTGCATGATGTAAGTGGCCACCCCTATGTATTCGCCGGAGAAATGGCCGCTGCCCATCTGCGTCATCGTGTGCCGTCGCCTGCTCCGCTTGTTCACGATCTCTCCTCCCCATTGAATCTTGTTGGCCAGGGTGAAGCCATCGTTGTAGTTTTGACTTGGCCAAAATCCAATGAGGTTCATCCACGAAAACGTCCCAATTTCCATAATTGTTCTGCTCGCGATTGAAATGGATTAGTGACCATCAACATATAATCATGCCCTTGATTCTCTATAGATAATGTGTTATTCAATTGTAATTCGAATTTTTTGGGTTGTGTTGACAATTGTTATGAGTATAGCTTGAGCTTTCCAGCCCATTAATGTGACTGATTGGATGTTCTAACTTGATCCACATTTTACATCGAAATTAGAGAACAAAGTATCAAAATAATACAGTTGGCAAACTCATGACACAGATTTGCATCTGCTAACCGTGTCACCAGCTCAGCGACTCGGTTGAATTTTAAAATAAGGTGAGTGGGGGTGAGTCAGGCCAACTTTGACTCGTGGTGATTCGAGTTGACTCAAGTGATTTTTGTGCTAACTCCGTGGGTCAGCCAACTATGTCAAACCAATGTAATAAACAACATGTTTTTTCAAAGTCAGCAAAAAAATGGAGAAAATGTGTTTTCTTGAAAAAAAGTGCAAAACAAAAAAAAATGCAAACATTTTTTACGTTTTTTTTAACCTTTTAAAATTTACTGAACTTTTTTTCCAAAAAAGAACTTGTCGTATTATCCTAGAGAGGAACTTTGCCATTAAGGTATTTGTGACAATGATCAAAACCTTGTTATAATCATACACTTTTAAGACTTGGAGCTAGCGGTTGTAATATTGTCAAACTCAGGGTATCAGCCTTATTATGATTAAGAGGTTGATATGGAGTTTGTATTGGGTAGCATGACAGTACATTGAATAATATCAAATTTTTTTATCTTTTAATGTGGAAAATTTTTATGGTACCTTAAATAGGTTAAAACACATTGACGTCATAAGTTGCATCATTTGCAAAACCGTAGTATCTTTAAAACTGAGTCGGTGGCAGATGTGGGTATGTGTGGGCAATTCCGTAAGTACCCTACAAACTTTTTGTTCTTTTCATGCCGATTCTTTTGAACATTTTTTTTATTTACATATTAGTGCCCCTCAACCACGTCTCCTGCTTAAAGCTAATATTGAACACATTGTTAGGTTCAATTAAGTTTTACGCTAGATTGACAGCATGCTTACAAACACATACAAAACACATATGCAACAAACTATATCTCTTAAAATAGACTAATGAAGAGATAAAGATTGTGTACCTTTTTTATTTTGTATTTTATTTCTGTTTGCTCTCCTTCGTAAACTGAGGTGGGAAGGCTTGAACCGAGGGACATGTAATTATTACCTCTGTATCGCACAAACTGTAATTGATTGTTGTCCCATTGTTTTTTGTATATATCGCAGTAGAGATGTGCCTTGTAAATGTTATTCTGTTGCAAGAGATGTGCCTTGTAAATGTTATTCTGTTGCATCAAAGAATTGTAACATCGTCAACATTTACCTTACGCATGTAAAAACCTAACTTTTTTACCAGTCAAGGTGGTAATTAACCAAGTTGGTAAACTTATAGAAAAAAAAAAAAACAAAAGCTAGAGATCGACTGTTTGTTGCATCAGATTTTATATGAGAAGCATATGAAAATGTTTGGTTTTGGAACATTTTTGCTTCTTCATTAAATAGTGTTTGAGAGGGAGAGTAAGAAACATTTCTTGCTAAATTTCACGCTTGGCTGACCACAATGTAGCAATTAATGTGAATGGTTGGCCTTAACTAGAACTATAAACAAAATAGAAAAAAACAAGCTTGCATTTTTAAATGGAAGTACTAACCAATATTGATCCTACCATAGAAATCAGTACTGGCTAAAACTCATATTATGGCAATTTGTTTGACAAAATTAACCACAAAACCTAATCTTTAGGTAAAAAATCCTACTGAAATATTTTTTGTCCCATTGGAAGTCGTGTTTTATACCTATTGGTGAGGCCAACAACTACAACAAAAACAAAAGAAAGGCAAATAATAAATAAGCAGAATGGGCATTTCAACAATCTTTCTTTCAATCATAATGTTTCAGTTGGTTCAGTTATAAAACGGTGAGCAAATATTTGCAAACACATTGAATATCAATTTGATAGAACTACAGACTGGCGTAATATGGTATGAATGTAAATGTAGGTAATGATTTGATCTTGTTCTTGCTATTCCCTGTTCTTCTACTCAGTTTCCTTCTATGTGCGTTTGAGTTTCACGAGGACCTCTTAACAAAAACGAAGGAAAGACAACTAATAAATGAACGGAACAGGCATTTCAGCAATCTTTTTTTCAATCAGAACGTTTCAGTTGGTTCAGTTCTAAAACGGTAAGCAAAGGTATGCAAACAAGTTGGTTCAGAATGACATAGGCTGATCTTATCGAAGTGACAGTATCAGAAAGACCTGTTCATCTGAAATATTGATTCTGAAGGGACAAAATTCGTAAGCAAATCTTCCATAAGAAGCATATTTATAACTCCCTTAAGAAAAAAGAAAAAAAGTAACACAAGCACTTCCTTCAACTAATGTTTTACATCCACCGAGGTGGTTGGGGCCGACACTGTATGATCTGATGCCAACGTCGTGTTGCACCAGAGGGCCCCTCCATTACCTGCTGGCATTGGTTTTTCTGACATCTTCCTGAAGGATGGGGCAGCGTCTTCAGTGTTTGCTTCTGCACCTTGTATCCTTTTAACTTGAATGCCATACTTTCCCCAGATTGTTGAATAGAAGAAGCCAAAACAACCCTATAAAATTCCATTATCGACTTTTGATCCTCTGGTAAATGGAGATATATATTTTTGCCATCAAACTCCTTAATGCCTCATATACAACCATCTCTGTGCCAAAGGTGGCCATAAACACATTTGCCGACTGAGTTCCTTGGAGGAGCAGAAATGAACTGAACACTGTCCATGACGTGTAGAAAATAAGGATGAATATCATGGAAAGAAGTTGAGTTTCAGAGGAATACATTAGCGCAATGGTGGCTATAAACACATTTCCCAACTGAGTTCCATGGAGGCAAAGAAATGTACTGAACACTCTCCAATTATGTGGAGAAAATAAGGATGAATCTCAGGGATAGAAGTGGAGTTTCATAGAAATACATTTGAGCAAAGGTGGCCTTAAACACATTTGCCTACTTAGTTCCATTGGAGGCACGAAAATGAACTGAACACTCTCCAAGACGTGGGAGAAAATAAGGATGAATCTCTTGAAAAGAAGTTGAGTTTCAGAGAAATACATTAGCAAAAAGGTGGCCGTAAACACATTTGCCGATTAAGTTCCATGGAGGCGCGGAAATGAACTGAACACTCTCCAAGAAAAATAATGAATCTCATAGAAAGAAGTTGAGTTTCAAAGTAATACATTAGCACAAAGGTGGCCATAAACACATTTGCCGACTGAGTTCCATGGAGGTTGGAAAATTGAGCACCCTCCAAGACGTGGAGAAAATAAGGATGAATCTCATGGAAAGAAGTTGAGTTTCAGAGGAATACATTAGTGCAAAGGTGGATGTACATACAGTTGCTGACTAAGTTCCATGGAGGCATGGAAATGAACTGAACACTCCCCAAGACAAAACAATGATGAATCTCATAGAAAGAAGTTGATTTTCAATGTAATACATTAGCGCAAAGGTGGCCATCCGACTGAGTTCTTTGGAGGCACGAAAATGAACCGAGCACTCTCAAAGATTTGGAGAAAATAAGGATGAATCTCATGGAAAGAAGTTGAGTTTCAGAGGAATACATTAGCGCAATGGTGGTCGTAAACACATTTGCTGATTGAGTTCCATGGAGGCATGGAAATGAACTGAACGTGGAGAAATATGGATGAATCTCATGGAAAGAAGGAATTTGAGAGGAATACATTAGCACAAAGGTGGCCGTAAACACATGTGCCGACTAGGTTCCATAGAGGCACAGAAATTAACTGAACATTGTCCAAGACATGGAGAAAATAAGGATGAATCTCATGGACAGAAGTTGAGTTTCAGAGGAATACATTAGCACAAATTTGGCCGTAAACACAGTTGCCGAATAAGTTCCATGGAGGCGCGGAAATGAACTAAAGACTCAACAAGACAAAATAAAGTTGAATCTCTTGGAAAGAAGTTGAGTTTCAAATTAATACATTAGTGCAAAGGTGGCCATAAACACATTTGCCGACTGAGTTTCATAGAGGCACGGAAATGAACTCCGCACTTTTCAAGACGTGGGGAAAATAAGGATGAATCTCATGGAAAGAAGTTGAGTTTCAGCGTAATACATTACCACAAAGTTGGTCGTAAATACATTTGCCGACTGAGTTCTGTGGAGGCACGGAAATGAACTGAACACTATCTAAGACGTGGAGAAATATGGATAAATCTCATGGAAAGAAGTTGAGTTTCAGAAGAATACATTAGCGCAAAGGTGGCCATAAACACATTTGCCGATTAAGCTCGATGGAGGTGTAGAAATTAATTGAACACTCTCCAAGAAGTGAAGAAAAGAAAGATGAATCTCATGGAAAGAAGTTGAGTTTCAGAGGAATACATTAGTGCAAAGGTGGCCAGAAACACAGTTGTCAAATAAGTTCCATGGAGGCGCCGAAATGAACTGAAGACTCAACAAGACAAAATAAGGATTAATCACTTGGAAAAAATTTGAGTTTCAAATTAGTCCATTAGCACAAAGGTGGCCATAAACACATTTGCCGACTGAGTTTCATAAAGGTGCAGAAATGAACTGAGCACTCTCCAAGACATGGAGAAAATAAGGATGAATCTCATGAAAAGAAATTGAGTTTCAGAGCAATACATTAGCGCAAAGGTGGCCGTAAACACATTTGCCGGCTAAGTTCCATGGAAAGGCGGCTAATAAACGAATGGAATGGGCATTTAAGCAATCTTTCTTTCAATCGGAATGTTTCAGTTGGTATAGTCCTAAAACGGTAAGCAAAGATATGCAAAAACGCTGAATATCAATATTACAGAACTGGTGATTGGTGTAATGTGATACGAATGTAAATGTACGTAATGACTTCATCTTATTTTTGCTATTCCCTGTTCTTCCCCTCGGTTTCTTTCTGTGTGAGAGAGTTTTACGAGGACCTATTAACAAAAACAAAAGAAAGGCAGCTAATAAACGAACGGAACAGGCATTTCAGCAATCTTTCTTTCAATCATAACGTTTCAGTTGGCTCAGTTCTAAAACAGTAAGCAAAGATATGCAAACACACTGAATATCAACATAACAGAACTGCCGACTAGTGTAATCTGGTATGAATGTAATTGTACGTAATGATTTCATCTTGTTCTTGCTATTCTCTGTTCTTCCCCTCGGTTTCTTTCTATGCGAGTTTGAGTCTTATGAGGACCTATTAACAGAAACAAAAGAAAGGCAGCTAATAAACGAATGGAGTGACCTATTAACAAAAACAAAAGACAAGTAATAAACGAATGGAATGGGCATTTCAGCAATCCTTCTTTCAATCAGAATATTTCAGTTGGTTCTTTTCTAAAACGGTAAGCAAAGGTATGCAAACACGCTGAGTGTCAATATAACAGAACTGCCGACTGATGTAATCTGGTATGAATGTAAATGTACGTAGTGATTTCATCTTGTTCTTGCTTTTCCCTGTTTTTCCCCTTGGTTTCTTTTTGTGTGAATTTGAGTTTGACGATGGCCTATTAACAAAAACAAAGGAAAGGCAGCGACGGAATGAACGGAATTGGCATTTCAGCAATCTTTCCTTCAATCAGAATGTTTCAGTTGGTTCAGTTTGAAAACAGTAAGCAAAGATATGCAAATACGTCGAATATCAATTTAACAGAACTACCCACTGGTGTAATCTGGTATGGATGTAAATGTACGTAATGATTTCATTTTGTTCTTGCTATTCCTTGTTCTTCCCCTCGGTTTCTTTCTATGTGAGTTTGAGTGTTACAGGACTTCTTAACAAAAACAAAGGAAAGGCAGCTAAGAAAAGAACAGAACCGACATTTCAGCAATCTTTCTTTCGATCAGAAAGTTTCAGTTGGTTCAGTTCTAAAACGGTAAGCAAAGTTATGCAAACATGCTGAGTCAGGACGACATAAGCTGATCTTCTGGAAGTGACAGTATTAGAAATACCTGTACATCTGAAATATTGATTCTGAAGGGACAAAATTCCTAAACAAATCTTTCATAAGAAGCATATTTCTTACTTACTTCCTTAAGAAAAATAAGAAAAGTAACACAAGCACTTCCTTCAACTAATGTTTTCCGTCCACCAAGGTGGTTGGGGTCGACACTGATGCTGCCGTCGTGTTGCACCAGAGGGCCCCTCCATTACCTGCTGGTGTTGGTTTTCTGACATTTTCTTGAATGATGCTGCGCTGTAGTCAATGTTTGCCTCTGTGCCTTAATGCAATATTTTCTCCAGATTGTGGAGAAGAAGCCAAACAACCCAATAAAATACATTCATCGCCTTCTGATCCTCTGGTAAATGTAGATATATATTGTTGCCATCAAACTCATGCCCAGCTTAATGCCCGGTATAAAACCATCTCTGCGCCAAAGGTGGTTGCAAACACATTTGCCGACTGAGTTCCACAAAGGTGTAGAAATGAACTGAACACTGTCCAAGCCGTGGAGAAAATAAGGATGAATCTCATGGAAAGAAGTTGAGTTTCAGAAGAATACATTAGCATGAAGGTGGCCGTAAACACATTTGCCGATTGAGTTCCATGAAGGTGCGGAAAAGAGTTGAACACTCTCCAAGACGTGGAGAAAATAAGGATGAATCTGATGGAAAGAAATTGAGTTTCAAAGGAATACATTAGCGCAAAGAGAGCAAGGACCATAATGGCACAATGCACAAACTAAACAAAACCATTTAACAAGAAGCGGTGCTAGAAATTTTTCATGAAAGGGGTCGAATTAAAGTTTTTAAATTTTGACAGGGCCAAAATATCATTTTTTTTAAATTTTTGTATAAGGCAAGTGAAATTTTCTAAAGTTTAGATGTCAATTAAAAAAAAAAAAAAATTTGAGGTGGGGCCAGGGCCCATGCAGGCCCTCGTCATGGCTCCGCTCCTGATTTTATCATTTTCTCAGAAGGGTTCCCCCAACAAGTTATGAAGGCAAGAATACAAGACCGGTTGCACCAGGCAAGCAGATGACAGTGTTTGAGATTAAAATAGCCCACTTATAAATTTAACGTGTTTTGCAAACAGCCCATCATTATGAGCGATTTTCCCAGTGCTGTCTTTCCCTTTTTGTTTTCTCAAGATCGATCTTTTTCTTTGAGTTAGCGGAAAATATTCACTATGCCATCTGAAAATATTGTCGAGTTAGGCTAAGTTAAGAGATTAGGATTAGTTTGTGAATGAAAAAAAAAAAGACATTTTCTCTTTTGTCGATGTATGGCTAGCATAAGATGAAAAGCTCCACGTATTTTGTGAAATTGAGTATTTTCCAAGGAACAAAAACATTAAACAAAATTGGCGAAATGTGGTTGAAATTTTGTTTTTGAATGTATGAAAAGAATTTTGTTACGCAAACAAGTGGACCATTGAATTTAAAGTTCTTATAAAGTTTGTCAGTGTTAAGTTGAATATTATGTTTTCACTATTGTGAGGGAAACAAAGTTCATGACTTTTTATATTCCTTTCCAAATTCACCTCTTCTCATTATTTATAACAAAAAATTTCTAGCTCCGCCAATTGTGAATATATTTTTCTCAATCATAAAAAACCTACTCATTCAAAGAATTCAGATAATGAAATGCTAAAATGGAAAGGAGATTCTTAGCGGGGAAAGGAAGCAGGGATTATAGGTTTAGTTAATCAACAACAATATGCCATTCAAGCAACAACACAGATAACAAAATGCTAATAAACAAAAAATTGATGGGCCGGCAACAGTTTTAGATGATCAAGGACAATTGCTCTCATCATATCCAGGTCCTCCCATAGTCATGTGGGATCCATAATCTGCATTATGTGCCCAATATGTTGCGTCGTAGCACCCAGGATCGTCGACGATTGGCCGGAGCTCAGTGGGGGCGTCAGAGTATCGGTTGTGTTCGTCGAAGAAGGCCATGTGCGTGATGTAAGCAGACACCCCTATGTACTCACCGGAGAAATGGCCGCTGCCCATCTGCGTCCTCGTGTGCCGTCCCCTGCTCCGCTTGTTCACGATTTCTCCTCCCCATTGAATCTCGTTGGCCAGGGGGAAGCCGTCGTCGTAGTTTTGACTTGGCCAAAATCCGATGAGGTGGTCATCCACGAAAACGTCCCAATTTCCATAATTGTTCTGCTCACGATTGAAATGGATTAGTGACCATAAACATATAATCCTGTTGTCCTTGATTCTCTATAGATAATGTGTTGTTCATTGGAATTTTTTGGTTTATGTTGACAATTGTTATGAGTATAGCATGAGCTTTTCGGCCCATTAATGTGACTGATTGGAAGTTCTAACTTGATCCATATTTTATATCGAAATTAGAGAAAAAAGTATCAAAATATACAGTTGGCAAACTCATGACACAGATTTGCATCCTCTGATGACCTGGTCACCAGCTCAGTAAGTTGGCTCATCGACACGGTTGAGTTTTAAAATAACTTGAATCGGGTGAGTTAGGGGTGAGTTGGGATGAGTCAAGCTAACTTTGAATCATGGTCAGGTTTTTTTGCGATCTGAGTTGGCTTAAGCAATTCTTGAGCTAACTCGGCGAGTCAGCCAATTACATCAAATCAATGTAATAAACAACACTTTTTTTCAAGAAAAAAAGTTAAAGCAGAGTCAGCAAAAAAAAAGGCGAAAACATGAAAAAAAAATGCAAAAGTACTTTTGTTTTCTGTTTTTTATCTTTTATGTATTTTTGCTTTCTTTTATATTTTTTAGTTGCCAGAACTTTATTTTCACATTTTTTACGTTTTTTTTTTAATTTACCGAACTTTTTTTTCAAAAAAACAACTTGTCTTATAATCCTGGAGAGGAACTTTGCCATTACGGTATTTGTGACAAGGATCAAAATCTTGTTATAATCATACACTTTTAAGACTTGGAGCTAGCGGTTGTAATATTGTCATATTTAGGGTATCAGCCTTATAATGATTAAGAGGTTGATATGGGGTTTGTATTGGGTAGCATGACAGTAGATATATTTGCTATAAATAAGTAAAATAATAGCAAATTTTTTTATTTTTTTAATGTAGAAAAATTTAAAGGTACCTTAAATAGGTTACACATTGACATGCATGTCCTTAAGTTGCATCATTTGCAAAACATTAGTATCTTTAAACCCGAGTCGCAGGCAGGTGTGGGCAATTCCATAGGTACCCTACAAGCTTCTTGTTGTTTTTATGCTGATATTTTTGAACAATTTTTGTATTTACATATTAGTGCCCTTACAATTTTATGTCTAGTGCCCCTTAACCATGGCTCCTGCTTAAAGCTAATATTGACCACATTGTTGGACTCAATTAAGTTTTACGCTAGATTGACTGCATGCTTACAAACAAGTACAAAACACATATGCAACATATTGTATATCTTAAAATAGACTAGTGAAGAGATAAAGATTTTATACCTTTTTTATTTTGATTTTGATTTCTGTTTGCTCTCCTTCGTAAACTGAGGTGGGAAGGCTCGAACCGAGGGACATGTAGTTATTACCGATGTATCTCACAAACTGTAATTGATTGTTGTCCCATGGATTTTTGTATATATCACAGTACAGATGTGCCTTGTAGCTATTATTCTGTTGCGTCAAAGAATTGTGACATTGTCAAAATGTACCTTATGCATGTAAAAAACTCTTAACTTTTTTACTTGTCAAGACGGTAATTAACCAAGTTGGTAAATTTCTAAAAAAAAAAAAGTAGAGATGACTGTTCGTTGCATCATATTTTATATGAGAAGCATATGAAAATGTTTTGATTTGGAGCATTTCTGCTTCATCATTAAATAGTGTTTTGGAGTGAGAGTAGACGAACATTTCTTACTAAATTTCATGCTTGGTAAACCACAATGTAGCAATTAATGTTATGGTTAAGCTACAATAGTGTGTGTGTGTGTGTGTAGAGAGAGAGAGAGGCGCAACCGGAACCCTTGTTCTTAATCAACGGGACATCACTCTCAGCTACTTTACCTCAATGCCAACCATCATGTAATGCTCACGGGAATCAAACCTAAGAAACATTGTGTACATGCTGCAGGTCAAACCAGCTACGCTCCAGCTCGGTTGGCAAGAGATGGAGAAGTGGACCCATAAAGGGCCATATCTCTCACCTCTTTCTGGTTTACAGCGATATTTGTAGCATAGTAATAACTATTATGGATGAGAAGAGAATAATTACCGTTGTTAATGTAAAAAATCTGGTCAGATGATCTCCAAAAAGAACTGGATTCACCTTTATTGTTAACAATAAAATAGAAGATTTGTTAGATCATTGGGCAAAAAAAAGAAAAAGAAAAACGAACAAAAGGATCTCTCTACTTATTAAAAGAAGCAATATTATTTCTATGTTAATATGGGAAAGGGAAGCACACATACTATCCAACCAGCTTCAAGTGTTGCAATATGTTCTTCACCAAGATTTCGTACGACCCAAATTTGTGATACACTTATTTCAAGGCGGTTGTGAACAATGGGAGCCCAAATATTAATAGTTCCCTCAGCTCCTGTATACTCTCCATCTTCTAACATCATCACTGCATACTATGATCCACATATGTACATGTTAAAACAGCTGCAATATAATTGTATCAACCATAGCCACAACTATTGTTTACAGGTTTAAAACGGTGAGGTCGTTCTTGTATTGGGAAAGTATCGTTACATTTTAAAAAGTTTGAAAAGAAAACTCCTATAAATAAAATGCAAAAAGTATGAAAATAAAAATGCAATAATATAAAACGCCAAAAGAATGCTAATACAGTAGTATAGACAGAGCTATAAACTTGAAGCATAAAGTATGATGAACACAAAAGTGCATGCAAAACACCTGTACTAACAATTCAATAGCAGCAAAGAATAAGATGAGAGGAAGAGAAGAAAGAAAATAATTAAAAGTAGATATCAAACCTCATGTTCCTCTTCCTTATCTTTTTGCACTTTTATGGCTTTGGTTTTGTGAAAGAACTGGGTACTTGATCCTTTGAAATCATTGATAGCACTGAGATTGAGCGACCCTGCCTTGGTGGCCTTGAGAAATGGAACACTTCCTGGTGGGCAGCTCTCCATTTTCGGGCCAATTCCTTCCAAATTGTCATGTGTCGGCTCACGAGTTTTATCCTCCATTATTTTTACTCGATGTGGTAGAAGTTCTGCTCTCAACTGTAACCAGATTCAGTAAATGGGTAGACATTCATACACAAAGACTTTGTTTAGTGCTTTTTAGATGGGTTTAAAGTCACATGTACAAGTGAGGTAATTGTAACTAGAAAAATTGGGTTATAATGCAACCGACAATTTTTTTTTATGTATGTAATTGAATTAAATTAGTATAACATCAAAATTAAAATTGGTTTCCTTGTGTAATGCCAAGTTTAGATTAGGTAACAGAAGCACAACTAGAAGAGAAAGCATTGATGAAATAAACATATCAAAAGAGAGAAACAATATTTAGAAATGAAGTGATGAAAATTTTCTTTGAATTTGGGAAAGAAAGAAAGCTAAACCATACCTGGGGGTTCCTTCTAATAGAAGGGTGTTTCATGGCAGGCTGACTGTAAAAATCTACACAATCGATCACGTCTCCGTTGTTCAACTAAAAATGAGCAAAAACTAATAGTGTCAACTGAAGAGATATGAGAGTATAGAGGCCTATTGCCCATCCTAATATAAAAAGAATTAAGATGATCTCATACATAAAAATTTCTAAGATACTCCTCACATCTGGATTTTTAATAAAAGAATAGCACCTAGTGCTTTATGGCAAATTTCCAACCTCTATCTCTGATTTCTACCATATGGAATCCAACTTTGGGGAGGATGGATTGCTCTTGTATGAAGTACCATTGCATACCTGCTTGTAATATCTAGGAAACAGCATATGTGCTCATGAGATCACTTATTGTCAATATTTTTCAGTCTCAGGATGTAGCATTTCAGTGATATGCATCCACACACCAAGTTTTGTTGACCTATTTAGGTTTTTAAATTTTAAAAGTGAAAAAAATTATTTCTTATAACCGAAAATTAGAAACTGTTTTTCTTTCTATACCAGTCTAAGGTTTGAGCATTGTGAAGCACAAGATTCCTAAAGCATTCCTGCTAATTGATAACTTGATACCCTAAGGTTGTGTTTGTTTAGATCTATGGTGATCCATGGATTTAAGGTCAGAATCCTCTTCCCCTCCCTCGGACCTTAAATCCATAGTTTTTAACATGTAGCATGAACTTAAAATCCATCTTAAACTCAGGATGTCTCAAAACACACCTTTTAATGCAGTCTCGTAGATGACCAAGATGATAATAATGATGTGGTGATAGGAAGAATACGAGGACTTTTTAAACATACAGGCTCATGTGAAGAAACCAGCATTGCTAATAAGTTTAATACAGGCCCCTTGGGCTTTAAGTCATTTCATATAAGAGACATTTGATGAGACCTGAAAGTGTAAAATTAAAATTCTCCTTTTTTAGGAAATGGGAATTGCGTTATCAAACAAAAAAAAAATTTGAAATTATAGGCTTATTCTTAAACCAAAATTCTGGAATTGTGATTATATCCGGGATTGGAATCCTGATTCCAGAATTTTAGAAATTTTCTTTTCTCTTTGAGACCCATGTCTTGAAAATTAATCAATTCTAAAATTTTAATTTATGTTTTATCAAACACGTTGTATTCAGTTCTGGAATCAAAATTTCAAACTATTAAACAAAAAGGAAAACTAAAACTGAAATGTTCATTTTAATTCTAAAATCAAAATTCAAAGCCATCAAAGATGTTTAGTTGACCACTCTACGGTGATGCAAAGGGCAAACACATCATAGATGACCACTCTACAGTGACGCAGAGGGCAAAAGCATCAATCAAAAGTGGACTTTCACTTCTAATTCCTAGAAAATGTCAATAAAATGAATGAAAAATAAGAAGAGGTTACCAACCACGATGATCTTGACAGGGGGCTCTTCAGGGTAATATTTTCTCTTCCTACCTTCTATCGCCAAGCAATGGCCCATGAACAAGAAGACACTGTACCACAAAAGCAGAGGCAAATGCCTGGTTAGGAAACTCATTTCTCCTGCTTCAGTCCTTCTAAAATGTGATGAAATTCAAAAATTTTAGCTTCCATGGCCTTCAAAGTGAAGATATATGCCAAGCCTTTATAGTATATGGCATGTGATATATATATGGAATATGAGTTATTTGAAGGCCTGAAAATAAGAATCGAGGGAAAGAACAGGAAAGTATATCACTGTTTTTTGAAATAGAAAAAATTTGCCGAATTTGGTGAGCCCAAGATTGTGTTGTTCATATATTAATTACATAATAATGATATTGTGAATATTGTCGCCTTCCAATCAACATGGTTTCTTTTAAGGAAGTCAGAGTGCCATTTAAGTGTATTTTAGACCAGCTAAATTAATGACATAAATCTTGATTTGCATCTCAATTTTAAACCAGCTTGATTAATTATGTAGATCTTGATTTGCATCTCACATGCAAGATCTTAAAAAACACTGACAGCTTGTTTGGATGGATGGAAAAGAAAGGAAAGGGAGGAAAATGGTAGTCAATTCGGTACAAGGGAAAAAAAAAAAAACAAAAAATGTGTTTGGTTACAAAGAAAAAGAAAGAAAAGAAAGGGAAATGAAAGAATAACTCATTCTTCCCTTTTCTTTCCTTTTCTTTCCCTCCATCCAAAGAGAGCATGGGTGAAATCAAATCGCCCAAGCCCCAGGTTTCAGTAGATTGACCCATTCAGCTATTTAATTGAATTAATTGTAATTTGGCTCATTCCTGAAATGATAATAAACTTTGACCATTCACCCTTCTAAACCTTGAATTAGAGGGATAACTTGGATCACATAGTCTTCTTTAGACATGCCAATCAGGGGCGGAGCCAAGGGAGGGCCCCATATAAAATTTTGAAAAAATGTATTTCAGCCCTTGTTAAAATTTACGGATTCAGTAAAATGTCAAATTGCAATATCTAAAGAGGCTAAAACCATATTTTTTTAATATTCTGGATCTTTTGGTGGTTCCTGTTTGTAGGCATTGTCTCTGCAATTGCGTTAACATTCTCTGTCACACAAACGAGATTCATATGTGAAAAGCTAGCTCTTGGAAGTCTTTCTTATAATATTATTTCCTTTTGTAAAAATTTCTTTCATGTCGTTTTGACAGAAAATGCAGCCGCCTGCATGCACCATGATCTTGGGCTGTTGATAAAAATTAATGTTGCGAATAGGATGTTTTTTGGGGCAAGTGCAGTGAATTAAGAGATACCTGATTGCAAAAGTTAAAGGCTCGAGTGTCATGAATATAAAGGCATACTACAAAACTTCATTCAAAATGTCATGTTTAACTCAACTTTAGCACAGGGAATGGTTGTACTCTTTTTGAAACTGCACAAAAATTATGCACAGTTGTGTATAATAACAAATGTACCCCTGATTAAGTAAAAATGGAAGCCCTTTTCCGTGGATAAAAAAAGTATTGAAAAAGTTAAAAGTCCTAAAAATATATTTTTTATAAAAATTCTTAAAATACCCTAACCCCTTTCTTTTTGCCTCCGATGCATATTTGTTACATGCTTCACATGGTGCACTAGTGGAGACTGGGGTAGAGCCAAAAAATTATGACTAAGGGGCACCAATAATAAATTTAAAAATTTTAAACGGTGAACAACATGTAAACGAGAAAAATTATCCTAAAGTGTTAATATAAAAATAAATGTTATTTTGGCCCCCCTGCATGGAGAGGACAATATCCAAACCATTGTCCTCTCTTGTTCTTAGGGAGCCGACAACATATACCGACTCAAACATGATGTTTTTGCAACAATGAGTGATCTCACAGTTTTCCATGTTAATGACCATGAACTAATTGGAGCTGGGTTACTAGAACTCCCTAAGAATATGAGATGGCTACAAAGGAAAAATGTTTTATTGTGAGATCAGAAAGGAGTGGATTCATTTACATTGAATTCAATCTAGAGAAACTGCAGTCCTCCAACTATGCTCCTGCTTCACTTCAGCATACATCTTAGGATTAACTAGGTGGGTTAGTCATGGACTCCGATCGTATCATTTGCTCTTTGTTAATCGATCTTTCTTTTACAGTGTGAAATAATTTTGCAAGTTTTCAAGAGCTTAAGGTTGCGTTTGATAGCAGACTGCATAAAAAGATGTGTTTTGGGAGATTCTCAGTTTAAACAAACTAAAAATTTATCATGGACATTAAATGCATGATACACACTAAAAACCATGAATTTAAGGTCAGATGGAAGGGTAGACAAATCTTAAACCCATGGATCTAAGATTCTAGGATCTGAGATCACCGCAGATCACCGAGGACTTGGAGGCAACTGGCAGTTCAGATTCAGTCAAATCTCTTTGCAATTTCTAGTGAGGTTGGTGCTTGATTCTTGCCAGAGATTGAATAAAATTGATGAATCAAACAGTTATCTTAATAATATTGCTATACCAGATGGATTGGGAGATTTGACAATGCTAAGGCTTAAGAGAGGCCATCCAAGTAGATACAAGAATGTTGCTCAGCATAAAAGATTTCTAACTCCACTGCCCAACTCAACCAACTAATTACAACAGTTCGGTGCAAACTCTTCAAGAATCTAGTGGATCAGTAATTAACACTTATTTTTTGTGATATTACTATGAGCAGGGGCAGAGGCAGGTGTGGGCAATTGCCTGCACAGACCCACAAAGCACACCTTTTTTTATTGACACATTCGGGCAAGTTTTCTTATTTATATGCTGATGCACTTTAAAAGTTTTACTATATGCATGGGAATCATGATACATGTTCAAATATGATTTTTATTACTACATGACCACATGGACATAACCATAATATGTAGGTTTATGTAAATGTACACACAAAATATGTAAACACACACACACACACGTATACAAACACAAAACACAAAGTATGAGAGTATCAAATATGGATGTGTTTTAGTGCTCACACACACACACACGCAAGCATGCACAAAGTACGAAAGCATCAAATATGGATGTGCTTTAGTGCCCACAAACATACACACACACAGAGTATGGGAGCATCAAATATGGATGTGTATTAGTATTCACTCGAACATTTGGTAGGTTGTATTTAGCTCGAAAATCTTCATGAAGATCATATTTGAAGTCGAACCATTAAGTTGCCATTTTGCATGACATGGTATTGGAATAATGTCTTGGTTCCAATTGTTCCAAATTCTTCACCATCTATTTTATTATTAACTCCCTCCAATTCTACCCAGTACCCATCGGCACAAGCAAAAATCTCTCTCATCATTTTATCAGGTGCAGAACGATGGCAAGTAAAGAAAAGGAAAACAGAGTTAGTGACAAAACCGTAAAAGGTATGTTCCAAATTCCATGTCCTATGAATATATACGAAAAAATTAAGTAGTTCTACTTTTAATTGTAACTGAAGAAATAAGAAATATGTCTGTACTGTAGGACCACCCAAACCCCGAAATAGACTTATACACTGGGCATGGGAAGGGGTGGCTTTGACTCTCGTGAACTGCCAAGGAATAGATCTGCAATTGCTAGCAACATGAAACTTCTCACTAATACCCCTATTCCTAGAGCATACACTTGTTTTGACTTTATCCAGAAGTAGGGATGTCAATCAATTGGATTTGAATCAGATATATGCTCAACCATATCCACTTCTTCGAATATTCACATATTCATATTCAAATATGAACAAAAAAAAGTCATATCTAAATTTGAATCTGAATCTGAAGTCCAATTTCACAATCAGAATTTTATCCCAATCTGATTTTTACATTCATACTTGAATCTAAATCCAAATTTTGCACTGAATCTGGCCGATTTTTAAAATATAAGAGCATTGGAGATAAGATATTTATTGAAAACCAAATTTGATCTGAATCCAAATGTGAAACCAGTGGATATTTATGTATATCTAAATCCAATCACATGTCATTTCTTAAATTTGTGTCTGATCAAATTTCATAATCAGATATTAATTTTTTTTTTCCATGTCCGATTTTTTTGGAATAGTTTGATAACATATCCGATCCAAATCGATTATGTTGACATCCCTATCTAAAAGGTTGACGTTTTTAAGAATCGGATCTGTGATTGTGTTTTACTAACATCACAACCCTTACTAAAACCCTTTCTATTTTGACTCTTTAACTACATCTTTTCCCTATTTCCCTATTAGTATAGAAACAGATATGCGGGCGGAGCCATGGGCTGGCAGGGTTCAAGGCACCCCTAAGATTTGGGAAAAATAAGGTTATAATTTTTAAAGAAATTAATCTGACCCTTATAAAATTCTTGAAGAATATAATTTGTCCCCTGTCAAAATTTTAAAAATTATATTTAGGTCCCAAGAAAATATTTTCTAGCAAATAAGTTATGGAATCAAACCACAAAAACTTTTGGTGGGTCTAGAGGTGGACTGACATAAAAGACTCTTAAATCAACAATGTAGGTATAAAGAAATAGATATAATTCTGCTATGCTTTGAAGAGAGAGAGTGTGTGTGTAAGAGAGAGAGAGAGGAGGAGGAGGGAAAGGACAATAACCGGTGCACTTGGACTCATAGTGGCACCCATAATCCCAAAAGTAAACTAAAGACGTGGCTACGACATGCCACCCAACCCAACCCAACTGGTGCGCTATGCATCATTTGGGGAGAGAGCGAGAGAGACTATACCCAGTAGGTTCCAAGGCTTAAACTCATCAACATTGCCAATTCGCTGCGGCTTGTTTGGCCTCTTAAGCTTTAGGATCAAGTGAGAGGATAACAATGTGAAGCCTGTTAGAACCATGGTTAAAAGCCAATATAGTTCACCCTTTCTCACCTCTGGGTTGAGTGTTACAACCCTCACCCTGAGCACCTACTTAGGAAACAATATGACTTCATCATCTTCTTTTGCCATTGCTTCCATGCATCTGATATTTCTTTTCTTAACTGTAGAAAATCTAATGTTTGGATTTCTCCAATGGCAAGATCCTTTTCTATCTACATCTATTTCTTGAAAATCTTATAAAGTCATGTAGATCTTGTAATATCACCCACATGGGAAAAGATCATTTTATGCAAAAAATGTCTGTCAGTGGTCTCCAAAAGCAGAAATTTTATCAACTTTCTTATAAATAATATTTCAAGCATAGTTTTTTCTGAAGTCCTATGACATTAATGGAGTAAAAAAAAGTATTTCATAGTTTGGTAAAATTATTCATCAAAGTAATTAAAAAGTTTGGAAAGCAAATCTTAGGGGATGTAGTTACAGATAATACTTGCTACTTACAAAGTTGTAATATGAAGTTAAAATAAATTGAAGGTTTTTTGCATTTTTATGGACACCCTATGCAGCTAGTTGCTTAGATTAGATGCTTCAAGATATTAAAACAATATACTGGCAAAACAAATTTTCTCATTATTTCTTTGGATAATGTATGTTCACAATGTTGTCGCTAAGGTTATGTTTCAATGCCTTGAGCCTTTCCCTTGTCTAACGAGTAGCTGCTATTTTTTTATTTCTTTTGTATAGTTGTTTTGTTAACTCTATTTTAGTAAAAGACTTTGTGGACCTTAAACCCAGCAGGTTTGATGCGGACCTTGATGTCCAACCTAATTGCTTTAAATAAGTTTGATATAAAACAAATTAACGTTTGACCAAAAAATCATAATAAATGACATCTAATTGAATTCAGATTCTATTTTGATTAAATGTATGAACAGATAATAAGCATTGATATAGCATTAACATAACGTTAATAAATATCTGGTCAAATCATGCAGCCAGATTATTTTTCCTAGTATATCAAAGGTTATTTGTATTTGGCTGTAAGTTTAAAAGTCAGATGCACATTAGATAATTTGAATTTAAAATTAAGCTTAAATATGGGATAAGATTTTTCTTTATTTGCATTTGATCAGGGCCGCCGGGCCGAAGGATGATGCCCCTACCCAAACGCTAGTTCCCTATGGTACTGTGATATACCCATGCCATGCTTCAGTTTGCATGTTAATGACATGTCTTTTACAGTACAAAGAGTCGACACCCTAAGGATTCGAAACATAAATTGAACATCTAATCCATTGCACTAACCCCTCAGGGACTCTTTATTCTGATTCAAATCCAATTACATAAACATCTAATAAGTCAGACGCAGTAAATGGTGTATACAATTCAAATTTGACAAATGGAACATTGTAAATTGTGTATACAATTCAAATTCTGATCATTCTCATATTGGAAATATGTTGAGCTGTAAAAATTGTAACTGTAGCATGACTTGACTTTTTTTTTTAGTACCATGAGGAACCTGTATATATATCCATTCTTTCTAAAGCAACAAATAAGAGACAGAATTCTTTACAACAACATTCTCTCTCCCTATTATATTAGGCTTCAGCCCTGTTTCATTCCTACATTACTCCACCATTGCTACAGTCAGGTGAGCAGCTATGCATTTTTTTCATCGCAAGAGCCGAACTATAATTTCAAAATTTTAAGAAATGCCGAAATACAATTTTTCAAATTTATAAATTAAATTGGAACTTTTAAAACTTGAAACTGCAATTTGACAGCCTGGGTTTGTGCACTAAGGCCACCCACTTGATGAACCATGGAGCCAGTGAAGAGGGTCATGGGATGCAATCCAATCTTGTCAAGCTGGCTTGGAAATTGCTCGAGTCCGCTTGAGTCACCAAGAAATCCAGCCACGAGTCAAGCTTGACCTGATTCACCCCTGACTCAGCCCGCCTAGGCCCAACTTACCCCTAACTCGATAACTTGGCCCTAACTCACCCAATTCTGCTGCAGTGATTTACATTATGGTTATTTGAATACTTCACTGAGTAAACGAGTTAACTTGCTGACCTAGTGATCCAGTCATCTGCCGATCCGAGTCCGAGTCATGGGTTCGCCAACTATGCCTATACAAACGTAACCCTATCAGTTTACTGTTGAAATCTGCTTGGTCTTGAATATCTGCCTTCCTTCCATCCACCACCTGTGAATGAAATCATCAAGCTAATTGTGCGTTTCAGTATGATTCCTTCCAAACAATAGCAGTCTTGAAACTCAGATCTACATGAAGTCCAATTTTACATGTCAAATTTGGATACAATTAGTGACCGAATGCTAGTACGTGGAAAAGTCAAAAAGAAGTTAGTTATAAGCACAATTTAAAAATACTACATTTTGAAATTGAATTAATATAGAAAGTTTTGTAACATGACCACGCTGACAAAAATATCACAATAGTAAATGAGTGAAAACTTGTCAAGTTTTACAAGTCGTTTCTCTTCTTAATATCGAATCGAAGGTAGCTGTGATTCTGATAATGGATACTACGCAGTGAATTTTGGTCCCTCACTGTGACTGCAATTCAGAAATATTAGAGTACCAACCAGCGATTATAATCCTGATCTAAAAACCATTAACTTGCTTCGGGTTTCTCTGGATTACTTCTCAAATTCTGTTGTTGGTCTGTAGGCCTGTGTGCCTTGTTCTCTGTTCTCTGTTTTTTTTATTCCTCTTGTATTCTTTAATTCTCTTAAAAGATAGGAAACCGCATCTCCCAGCAGATTTGCATCGAAATTATATGAAAAAAGTAAGAGAACCATGGTTGATTGGTAAACTGCCACTAAAAATTTGACAGTTGTTCCAAAAATTGTCTGCTTCTTGAGGTTTCACTCGTGTTCATGTATTTCCTTCCTGTTCTGTTAAAGAACACCCTCTCCATCTCTCGTAAAAGTGGTTTAAGCTTTTCATTTTGTTCTTACAAGATGTACCTACATTAATAATGTCGCGTTCGACTAATAAAAAAGAAGAGGGCCGCCCGTACGTCCACTGTTAAATGAGTGAAAACTTGTCAAGAAAAAACATGCCAAGCGTACTTTTGACTTTGTGGTTTTACTTAATGTTTCCAACGAGTAACTTTTAGAATAATAATGGAAAAAAGAAAGTTCGCCTGAATAATTTAGATATTAACAAAAGATAGCTCACGATTTAAGCATAGTCGAAACCATATATTAATATGTGCAATAGAAAGGGTCAATCTAAACCAATAAACGTGAAATTCGTTGGCATTGTGGATATTTCAGTTAGTTTATCTTTCAATAGCTTAAGATTTAATTGAAGGAGGTCATGTCCAACCACAAGACCAGACCAAACTTAGGTGTTATTTCATAATATCAAAAGGTAGTTTGTATATTATTGAATATTGCCTTATTTTGTGCATAGTAATGTTTCAAAATTTCAATTCTTTTTTTGTTTATTTCTGTTGATAAATTTATCCATGTGGAATAAATTAATGGTACCAAGAGGCATAATTCAAACGGGTAAACTTAGGAGTATAATACTTGGGAGTGCATTATACGACGTGTCTCCGAACTTGTTCGAGGCTATGTTTTTATACCATGTCCTATATGCAAGTTAAAGTACATGGAGATTTTGCCACTTAGTACGACACAGTTACAGGAGAGACTTAGAGGTGGTTCTGCACGGTCAATCCTCCCACTCATCCAACATAAACAAATTAATGACATCACATAAACAAATGTGCAAACTCTCTTTTCAAATGTTAAAATAAAGCAGCCCCTAGCTAGCTAAAGATGAAAGTATAAAAAGAAGAAAAAGAAAAACATCCAAGGTGACATCGAATTGTTTCATTGTGCTCCATTGATTGTTCATGTCGTAGCAGCAGTCTGAGTCGATCATTGAGCCGAGGATACAGCCGGTTCTTGTACCCACGTATCTTCTCAAGGTGTTCCGACAAGAACAAAAGAGTCACAATCATGAACTCAATGGACAGCTTGTTCCACTCCACCGGGCGGATGACATCCAAAGAAAATTCATCTCGTGCAACGACGTAGCCAGCAACAAAACTTTTGACTAAAAATTGACGTTATTTGCCAATAAAATAGAAAGGGACAGGACATGAACGTAATGTTATCCAGAACGTGGAGAAAACAAACGTCGACATGCCCGTGAAATCTGAAAAGGAATAATAAGAGAAATACCCAGTATGCTACAATCGCAGCTTTGTATTATAAATTCATTGTTTAATTGCGCTTCCTTCATTTGATTCCGACAGCAATATCCTGGGCGGAACCACAGCTGTGAATATGAGCCGGAGAGAGATCCCTGTACAGCGACATGGATGGATGCTTGTGAAGTTATCATCCATATCTTCTTCGATTTCACTCCCCCCCCCCCCCCCCAAAGCCTGGCAGTTAAAGATACAAAAGAATCAAAAACACCACAAAGACTAGTAGGAAAGAACATCATAGTAGACGCATGGGACAAGCTCCAGTAGGAAAGAACATCATAGTAGAAGAAAAGTAGAGAGACGCAGGCGACATGCTCTACCAAGATCACCGCCATCCATCGATCATCAACCCTTTCTCTCTCTCAATTCCTCCCTATTGGTTCACAGATGTCTCTTTTCTTTTCTTTTTTTTATATAAGAGAAAGATTCCACTCTTTTACAAAGAGAGGGGAGATAAAGAAAGAGCGTCAACTGCTTTCCAAAAAATAAGCAAAAATTTAGGGATTCATTGTTCACCTTCTTTAAATTCTGAAAAGTTGTTTTTAGGAATAAATGGAATGGAAAAATTGCTACCCATTCCATTTTTGCTGAACATTTGAGGGGATGGGTCCGATGGGATAAAGATTCCATATAATTTATTTAGTGGTTTGATGGTAAGGATGAAGATAAGTTGGAAAAAGTGGATGTGAGCTCTTTTTTAAATTTAATAAGAAAGTGGAGGGTGACAATTGCATTTCAAACCTTTCCCAAATTTATTAAAATTAATGGACCGATTTGAAAATTGAAACCCTCTCTCTCTCTTGTGGCGCATTTGGGAAGAGCACAACAACAGAGTGTTCATGGACACCTTCTCTTCGCCAGATTTTGTGGCTCGTCTTGTGTATGGGGATGTCCAGTTTGCCATTCGGTTGAAGCGCCGCTGTCCGTCTGCGACTGGGTGACTGTGCTGCTCCGTCTTTCCTCTCTCTCTTATTTTTCTGTGCATTGTATTGTATATTTCTTCTTCTTGTTTCTGTTTTTACGGTTTATTTTTTGGGGATTGTTTTTGTATTTATGGGACCTCTTGTTCGGCTCTCTCTCTTTCTTTCTCTCTCTCTCTCTCTCATTTTTCCCACTTCTCATGTCCTTGATCTTCTTTAGACCACGTCTTCCGATCACCGGGGACAGAGTAGAGCCAGAGACCGGCGACCTACAACTCTCTTTTTAAGGTGAGTCTCATGCATTCTCTGCAAACCCACAGAGGGTCGAAGAAACCCGCACTGTTTGGCGTGAAGACCACTAGTCAAAGAAGGACAAGCTACCACCAGAGTACCACCGGATTGAAAGCAACCCCTGATGAAAGACTCTACTTGCAGCTGCTGACGGTGGATAGCTCAAAATACTAAGACGTGAAGCCATACCCATGGACGAGGCGATGCCAATGCTCTTTCGAGATTAACTGCTGCAAGAGAATGAAATGGTGCCCATGATCCCATCCTCTTTCAACGAAGCCCAACAGGCTGAAATTTCATCCCAGAAACTCCGTTTCTGAAAATCCATTTAAGGTTATAATTTTGATGCCCGTTTGGTTGTTGAATTTTTTTTGTTAAAATTTGAATTTTCTTTCGTGTGCTACAGTACATTTTGGGTGTAACAAAGAAATAAATGAGATTTTTTAGGAGAAGAAAAGAGTTGTTTTTTTTTATGGAAGGTGACAATGCAGCGGAGGGTAATGATGACTTCCAGATCTTCACGTCCACAAGGCTCACATGGGAAAGCGACTCACATGGTAAAGCCAGGGGGGTAAGGAAGCCCAATAGGCAATTTTGATGCCGAGTTTGTTTATTGGAAATTTGTAAAAAAATTTGAATTTTGTTTCCTGTAATACAGTGCATTTGATATGGAACAAGAAAATAAATGAGAGTTTTTTTAGAGAAAGGAAGAGTTGCTTTTTTTTATGGAAGGTGACAATGCGGTGCGAGTAATGGTGACTCCTACATCTTCACGTCCACAGGATTCATATGGAAAGCGAGAAGGGTTTTTGAAAACTCTGTTTTGAAAATCCATTCGGTTATAATTTTGATGCCGAGTTTGGTTGGTGGATTTTTTTATTTTTATTTGAATTTTGTTTGTTGTGCTACAGTACATTTCCAATGTAACAAGGAAATATAAATGAGTTTTTTTGGGAAAAGGGAAGAGTTGCTTTTTTCAGATGACAACTGACGATGCAGCGGGGTTAATGATAACTCCCAAAACTTAACTTCCACATGGCTCATATAAGAAAGCGCGAGAGGGGTCAGGGAGCCGTACTGGTAGAAATTTCATCCCCGAAACTTGGTTTCTGAAAATCTATTTAACGGTTACAATTTTGATGCTGAGTTTGGTAGTTGGAAGTTTTTTTAAAAATTTGTGCTTTGTTTCCTGTGCTACTATCCATTTCCGACGTAACAAAGAAATAAATGAGATTCTTAGGGAGAACGGAAGAGTTGTTTTTTCTGATGGACGGTGACGATGTGGCAGGGGGTAATGATGACTCCCATATCTTTACATCCACAGGGCTCATATGGGAAAGCGAGAGGGGTTAGGTCAAGGTGCCCAACAGGCAGAAATTTCATCCTTCAAACTCCGTTTCTGAAAATACATGAGTTTGGTTGTTGGAATTTTTTTTTTAAATTTGAATTTAATGCTACAGTGCATTTTCGATGTCACAAGGAAATAAATGAGATTTTTTGAGAGAAGGGAAGAGTTGTTTTTTTATGAGAGGTGACAATGAGTCAGGGGTAATGATGTCTTCCAAATCTTCACGTCCACACGTTTCATATGGAAAAGCGAGAAGGTTTAAGGAGCCCAACAGGCAAAAATTTCATCCCGAAAATTCGGTTTCTGAAAGACCATTTAACAGTTATAATTTTGATGCTGAGTTTGGTTGTTCGTTTTTTGTTAAAACATTGAATTTTGTTTCCTGTGCTACAGTTCAATTCTGATGCAACAATGAAATAAATGAGATTTTTTGAGACAAGGGAAGAGTTGCTTTTTCTGATGGGAGGTGACGATGGGGCGGGTGTAATGGTCACTCCCATATTTCATGTCCACAGAGCTCATATGAGAAAACGAGAGTTGTCAGGGAGCCCAATCTTAAACCCCTTGTGAATTAAACCCGTAACACCATGTCTCTCTCTCTTTCTCTCTCCCCTAGTTTCTCTCTCTTCCCTTTCATGCCCTTGTGCTCGCTGGTGCTGGTTTGGTGCTGCTCTTTGTGTGATGCTGGTTCAGCAACTGCATTGAGATGTTCAACAGTGGTATCAAAGCCTCGTTTTCGACACTAAGTTGTAAGGCAACAAACAAGGGAGTTAAACAGGCTGATGGTTTAAATTTGAGGTCAGTCACTATATTGTCTACCTTGGACAATGTATTTTCTAATAGGGACTTAGTGCCTCAAGAGATGAGATGAGGCCGACTTTTTCTAAGAAGCGAAGTGTGCATGCATACTAAGCCTTCAAAAGCTATTTGCTTGACCATGTTCTTCATATTATTGTTTTTGAGTAGTGCTTGCCTCCACCATTTTAGGCATGATTTTCCATCGACCTTATGCTGACAGGATTGTGCTTTCTATTAGAATGAAATACATGATACTATTGCCATAGTATGTTAGCATGATCATATGCATGTCAGGAATGAAAACCTAGCATGAGCATGTTCATCGATTGGCTGAAGGGCTTTGCTTTTTTGGTCTTCACTCAAGAGGAATATATCCCTGAGAGGCTTCGGGTCTCACATGCTCTTCCACTACCATATGGTACTTTTGTAGCAGAGCATGATGCCTATGCAATTACCTTCCTAAGTCAAACTTTTGCTTAAAATGTGTCAAAATATGCTTGATAGCATATTTTGAATTATTTGATTTGTTTTCAATGAAAATAAAAGGCTAGTCCTGCTTTTTTTATTTGATCAATTATTAAGATGTCTTAAGAAGAAAAAAGTTGATGTCGAAAAGAAAAACGAATCTCCGATGGTTATTCGTGATTCCCTCAGTGTGCTAAGAACGACGTGTTCATACACCTAAACAACCTCTTTTTCCCTGTTTTTCCATTTTCTCATAGAGTGATGCGAAATACTTGCTCTCTCCCCAAACCCTTACCTACCCGTCTTTATAAATATTACTGTCTGTTGCGTCTTTATTTTGTTTCACAATCAGAATTTCATCGTGTCTCTTTCATCATGTCAATGATTTAGCGTTTCTTTGCTCTGTCGCTTTTCTCCAAGATGCTGGAAAAGAAGCTTATCATTGTCCACCAGTTTGCAATGGTACTTGGTAATTTTATGAGAAGTTCGGTTGTTGGTATGAAATTTATGTCTACTTTTACATTACATTGTTTTGTATTATTGGGTCTTGAGAATAGTTGGTATACTTTTATTGTTAAATTTATTGTTGTGCTTTTAGAGCACTTGGTGAAGATATTATAATATATGAAAGATAATCAGGAAGAGTCAAAGTTTTGTAAGGAGCACAATGAATATCAAGAGCAAAAGTGAAGAAGAGAAAGAAGCTATTTCAATGAAGGGTCTTTATGTTTGCTTTCAGTTTGTTTGTTTGGTTGTTTGTTTGTTTTTTTTTTTTTTTTTTTTTGTCTTATGATGCATGACTTCATGTAGTAAATTTTGTGGTTAATGCAAGTGACCTTTCTAATCTCTCTTTCTTTGTTTTGATAGTTTTGATCCATTCAAATTACAGCACTTCTAATGAAATTTAGCCAACTCTATCGAACGTGAAGGTAGAAAAAGTATATTTAACTTTAAACTTGTAACAGGAGAACAATATTCTCATCTATTGTTTCTTGTCATGCCTCTGACGCCCAACTTCTCTGATTAACCTTTTTTATCCAAAATCTGCCTTTACTTTTTTTTTTAAAAAAAATGTTAAAACAAAAAGCGCGAATAAATTTGCACTAACCTTTCATTAGGATACATCCAACGATATTGTACAGGCCCACCCAATAAGACTTCATCACTTAAGTGAATAGGCAAATGAATCATGATATCAAAGAATGTAGGTGGAAATATTTTTTCCATATGACACAATGTCAAAATAATTTGCTCGTCTAAATGCTTCAAATCATTTTCTTTTCCAACTTTTGTGTATAATTCCTCAAAAAAACTACACAACACAATCAATATTACAAGGCTAATGCAATTGAATCAATATATGAGAAACTTGACTTTTTAACCCCGCTTAAATGCACACGTCGTGAAATGGTTGAAGCATAACCACATGGACCATCAAAATTTTCACCCCTTTACAAAATATTTTTCTTTCTTTTGTTCATGGTGAAATATGTCATTGGCAATAATATTTTACAATTCCTATTACATGTTTTGGATGAAATTCATGTCTTACATTCATCTTCTGTTAAGTCTAAATGAGAATTGTAATGATCTTTTGTATTTCCTTTCAAATTTAACAATGTACCAACTATATTATAGCAACTATTTTTTTCGATATGCATTACATCTAGAAGGTGATGTAATAAGTTGTGCTTCCAATATGGCAAAGTAAAAAATATACTTTTCTTTCTCCAATTGTATGCCAACGGTTCATGTTCCACTTCTTCTAATGCATCAATTCCGAAAGATCATGTACAAGCACTTCTTAGTTCTTCAGTCCCATCAAATGAATGTTTGTTCAATCTATATGCATGATGTGTAGGTAAAAAAAAAACTTCGATGACCCATATAACATTCTTTACAACTATTTCATAAATGATAAGAATACGTATCTTTTTGGCATTTGGGGCATGCTAATTTTCCTTTTGTACTCCATCTTGATAGGTCTGCAAAAACTGAAAATTTATTTATGGCCCATAATAAAGTTTCATGCATCTGAAAATATTGCTTTTTGTTTGCATCATAAGTATCTACACTAAATTTTATAGCACTTTTAACTTATTAATTCGCAATTGCAAAGAAACATCAATCTTTTCTCTTGGAGGATTTGGTTCAGAAATGAACAAACACAAATTCATGTAAGATTATTTCACATACCTCCTTGGTGGTAGATTATATATGACAGTGATTACTGGCCAGATATTATATGATGTACCTAAAGTATGAAAGGGGTTGAAACTATCGCTGATCAAACCAAGTCTGACATTACAATTGCCTAATACAAAAAATGGATATATCATCAAAATCTCTCCATGCTAGCAAATCAGTAGGGTGTCTTAGGAAACCATAATGTGTCCTTCATCATGCCATCTCAATTTTGAAGCAATTTTTGAAGAAAAATACATTCTTTGAAGCCATGGAATGAATGGAAAGTGGCACACAGACTTGGCAGGAATTTTTTAAGTTTTGTTTTGATTGTTGTGTTCAACATATTCTCTACATCTAGAAGCACCACAAACATCACATCGATCCTTGTTACCAGATTCTTTCCAAAACAACATACAACTTTGAGGACATGCTTCTACCTTTTCACAAGTCATACCCAATGCTCGTACAATTTCTTTGTTTCACAAAATGACTTTGGTATTTGCACACATATAGAAAATGTTTTGTGCAATAACTCCAACAACTTATCAAATGATTTATTGCTCAATCCATGTATACACTTTATGTGAAATAACCAAGTATTGAAAGACAACTTAAAGAAATTTTTACATCAAGAATATAGTTCTTCTTTAGCATCATTCAACAAATCTGCATGTTCTTTATTATGTACACCTTGATCTTCCATATCATCATCTATATCTTTATCATACACATTCACGTTATCATCATCTTCATGTTGTATTTCAAATGCATCTCTTATCAAATCATCCATGCTATCTTTATCATTTTCTACAGTTTCATCATGACCACTTTGAGCTGCTAATATTGACTCACTGTGACAATGACAATTTGTGTAATTTTAGACAAAACCAATACACATCACATGATCCACAACATCTCTTATCGGTTGAAATAGGTTGTTGTTGCATTTTTTACATAGGCACCTAATTTTCCCCGTCAACCATTATACTATTTGCCATGGCAAAGTTGATGAAGTCTCCAACACCTTTCACATTTTCTATGCTTCTTCTAGAGGGAAAAAAGTGTTTATAACAATTTCAATTAAAAAATTATAAAGTACAATTAAACAAAGTATAAGTCTACCTGTCTTTCTGTATCCAAACTTCGGTCTTCCATCATCAACAATCACCTTGTTTTAATAGGTGCTTCAACTGAAAAAACTAAACATATTAGTTTAGTAATATATTTAGTATAGTTTATACCAATTTTATAAAAGATAGGTACTGCACCTGGTCAGGCTGGTCTCCAAGTTCAAGATTTTCTACACTTGTGGAAGTACTTTGGTTACCAAAATTTTCTACTACTTGTGGAAGTTCAACCAAGAGAAACCCACAATCAATGGGAAGACACTAGCAAACCTTTGAATATTGATGTTTTTTCTCTCATAATGTCATAGGATCAGTTTATTCATATTCTAATAAAACAAAAATGTAGCATCTCTCTCTCTCTCTCATTCTAGAAATTTGGTATAGCAGAACATCCAAAGAAAAGGGACTAAAGAAAAATAGGGAGATGTAAGACTACTTCAGTTAGGGAGAACAACTAGGTATATAGGAAAATAATATATCTAAAACAACTTATGCTAAGGATAGAATCAAACAGAGCAAAATGCATACTTAAATTGTTAGAAACACCTATCTACTAACCTTAGAAGCTTTTTGTGATATTCAATAATTTAAACTTTCTCTCATTTCATATTAATTAATATTGGTCAAATTTCAGAATTTTACACATTGAATAGATTATTCTCACTCTTATGTTATGGTTAGCAACAAATCTCTGTATAGTATTGCGAAAGTGTAGAAGTGGCCAGCACTATCAGTTGAGCTGCTTGAGTTTGACCTGGAAGTCTGGTTTATTGACTGAAGAGTCAAGGATGAGCAACATGTCATCCTCGTATAAATAAACAAGGCAAAATCAGGCATCTTCTCTTGAGATTGGTTAAACTTGAATGAGCTTGATGAACAAAAGCATATAAGTTTGTTGATACAATATCATCATGGCTAAATATGATGTAAATTCAGCAGAAGATGCCAAGGGTGAAACCTATTACTTCTCCATCCCAGAGAGGTTTTCCTTTTCAAAAGAAAAAAACATGACGATATGCTTGTTCACAACTTAGCCGAGTTCAAACTAGACAGTTTCTGGAGTTCATGGTTGGAGCTTATTGTCACGAATTTTAATGGTTGGATGCAGCTTAGCATGTGTGTATACATATGTTCATGGTTACCCATCTATATATGAATTCTAATAAGCATTGCTGCACTTTCGAGAAAAATAAAGGTTGGACAGGCGAATTTCCAAAGAACATGATCCTAACAAGCAAACCTCACTTTGTCCTTCATGAAGTTGATGTCAATGAGCCGGAGTTCAACCATGAATAGGCATTGAAAATTAAATATCGGGTGAGCATAAAATTTGATTACTAGACCTGTGCAGCTCTAAGAATTAGTGTACTCATGAGAGTACAATGGCCCCCTTTCCAAGGAGCTTAAAGTGCTGGGCAGCTAGATGATTGTTCATTTAGAAGATATGCCACTGGCATCTTCTTATCCCTAGTCACAGGGAAAGGCAACTATAATTTCCAAGGGTCATTTACTATGGTTAATGCCTAAAGATGGTTATTTTAACCGACATACGATACAAGAGGGAGTTTATTAGCAGTCTCCCTGTGCATATACTATTTTAACTGACATATGATAAAAGAAGAGATTTATTAGTAGTCTTCCTATACATATACTATGCACCCCCTTCTAAGCCAGTTTATGTGATTAGAAGAATTAACTTAGATGGCTAAGTAGAAGAATTCATGTTGGTATAAGCTGATAATTATGATCTATCATAATTCAGCATACCCACAGATAGATATATATATATATATATATATATATATAGAGAGAGAGAGAGAGGGTTGACTAAATAGGCAATCGTTTCATATGTGGCAGTGCAATATTTAAGGTGGAAATTTTGGTCATCACATAATGAGAAAAAGGAGAGTTTTTTTTATATATAAAAATCTATGGATTGAGCATTAGACAAGATACCAAACTGTGTCAACAAAATCACCTGTAGCTACTAACTCTGGTCCCAAGAGGAAGCTAAAGTTGCGATGGTGAACATGGTGAGAAACACAGGAAATGCAGAAATATTGTGCCTACCAATTGAAAACAGTAGCAAAGTGTCATGGGTCAACTACCCATGACTACATAGGCCTATTATAGTAATCCCGAAGTTGAATAATTGTAGAGCAGAACCTTCTGCAGTATTTGGAATTAATACAGTTAAGGCTTCAACCAGCCATTGAGCTGAACTCTATCATGGGAGAAAAGGGTCAAAAGTAGTTCACTTTCTTTCAAGTTACAGTTGCCTTTCCCTATGATAAAAGTATATCAAATTCAAATTTGATCCATTGACATCCTTAAAAACATATATGTGGTGGACTTTTGACATATTTTCAAATGTTTATGTGCCATTTTTTGAAAAACTAAAATCTTAGAAAAAAACAAGTCGTCTAAAAAGATAACACCTAGATGTGTAGGCCCAAAGAGTGTGGCAACTAACTAGGCCAACAACTTGTAGGCAGTAGATGTATTCAAGTAGTAGTGCTCACCACTTTCCAAAGTCATAGGGAATGGCCTTGGAGGTTTTACGCCCATCCCTTTCCAAAGTCATGGGGAATGGCCTTGTTCTGAAGTACTTCTTAAGCAGAACTGAAAGCATGTTTTGTTTGCTATTAAACTTCGGATAAGTACAAGAATTCTTAGTCCCTATTGATTTATTCTAATTCAACAATAGCCAAAATACACCAGTGGACTTTGTCATGAGTTAAGACCTGAATCAATTTACCTATGAAACAACAGTCTTGGAAGGAATCACAAATAGAATCAAATAGGATAGACAATCTAATTTTTCTTTAAAATCTAGTGATTCTAATTGTCAAGTGCAGGCTTATAGCCCTTTTGGTAAATAAGTGTGATGTACATAGCAGATATCCATCTTGCAAATTTGTGAGAAATAATGAATTGCAGCTAAAAAAATGAAAAAGAAAAGAGAGACTGAGCTTAACGATTGTATATCCATATAGCAAAATTGATGAGAAGTAGATGTGCGAACTTTTTTGAGCATCAGCATTAAGAAACTTGTAGTATGCATAAATATGTAATTATACTTGCATGCCAACAAAGGGTTTATAAATGGGGCTATTAACATGGTCGTTTGTCTTGGTTCCTTTTTTTTTTTTTGTTAGAACTAAAACTTCTAGGTGAACGGCTAGGATCCATTGGACAAGGGGCTCCAGCCCAATGTGGGTTGTGTCGTTACAATGGTATCAAAACACGATTCAACACTCGGACCTGGGTTTACACACATGGATGGGTGTGTTTTAAGGGGGGGTGGATTGTGACACCTTAAAATTTAGTATTGCATTGAAGATTGTGAGAGATTTTCAGGGGCTATAAAATGAGTTATTAAAATAGTTGGTTGTCCTGATTCCTAGCCTTTTTTTATGTTGGAATTGAAACTGTTAGGGGGCGGGTTAGGACATACCAATCAGGAGATCGAGCCCGATGTCGGTCAGGTTGTTATAGAAAGAGAGAGAAATAAGAGAGGTAGAGAGAGAGACAGAGAGAGAGAAGTCCTGAAAGTCACAACGAATAATTTTTCATTTATAGAGTAGTCATTGGTGCACAAGATGCTACTTAAAGTATAACTTTTTAGCTACAGGAGTCATAGGTGCACAAAATGTTTAAGTCATGGAAAGAACAAGATGAAAGAAAGATTTTACCATTCAATCTGCCACAGATGCCTAGCCTATTGCCTTATGTGGATGGACTAAGACAGACATTTCCATGAACTACTAACATCTGAATCCCAGAACTAGCCTATTGTTTTTATTTTGACTAGGGCCACTATGTTTCAATCCTAACAATGTCATAGATTATGTTCACTATCTCATCCTCACATTCTTCTATAGTACCAAAAATGTAGGAGGCATAATGATAGTTTGAGTTGTACAAGACTGGTCTACATGTATCCGCATATAATGAAAACCATTATCCATACATAATAAAAACTAGCCAAATTGAGGTACTTAATACCAATAGCATAAAAAACTATTTATCCTTGCATAAATATGTAGGAATGGTACTTGCTTGTGAATCTACAATATAAAACTTAGGGACAAAGCCCACTCCCATGGAGAAATAAAGAAGGCCTTGCAAGAGGGATGCCTTCCTTGTTTGGTGGACAACAAATGTGTTTCGGCCATGTTTCAGTTATTTGTGGGCTCTCATGTCAAGCAAAAAGAAAAAATTCAAAGAAGAAAACCCCTTTACAATAAGAAAGTAACTAGAATTTTTTTTATTGAACTTAATTATTAACTATTGAAGGAGGATCAGGTAAGAGACCTTTTTGGATTTTGTCCTTACTTCTGCTTTTCAATCCTTACACTAAAGAGGATGGAAGGTGTAGAGAAGACCACCTTGTTGCTCAATCATCAGGTAAAGTTTGAAGAGATTGCAATCTTAAAGTGTCGCCCAAACAACCAGCAAAATGATAGCTTAAAGCTTGAGGACAACTATAATGACCATAAGTAGAGCAGCCAAACTCACTCTGTAAGAATCTATAAACCACTTAAGGGACAACTGATCTGCAATTAACAAAATAAGCCAAATAAATAATAGAATGTTTTGGTTGATGGCTTGTCTGATGCTTCCTCTATAGCTAAGAATCGATTCACAACTAATTGAGCTACTATGTTGTATAAATATCCAAAAAATTAATAGAATATAAGAGTCATCCAGTGGAAAACAAAGATGAAAGAGGAATACATAAAAACATACCCAAGAAAGAGAGAATGGAGTCATTAACCTAGAGCTTACGAAAATCGTAGATTTTCCCGATGCTGGGAAGATCATTAAAGGAATGCTAACTCCTTTTCTTGGAAGCCCATTTTGCTTCCTAGTAACTCCTACTTCCTTTGGCAATCAAGCAGAAAACGTAGTAAAGTTAGGGTTTTTTCAATAAGCATGAGACAAAAATGATTGTTGCAGGAGAAAAAGGAGAAAGGAAAAGAGAAAGGTATCCACAGGAGAATATAATTTTCACATGTAAGTTTCACTAATGCACAAGGAAAATGTGTTTTCAAAGTCGGCAGGCTTTAGGTTCTTTCTAACATAGGAGAAATTTGCGTTTGAAAAGATGTAGTTTTCCCTAACACATGGGAACTGTGTTTGTAAAGCCCTTTTTGCAAGCACACTTTTCTAATGCAAGTTATCTCATGCATTGGAGAAAGGGATATCACCAGATAATTCTCTAATGCATTATTCATCCGTGTTGCTAAAAGTAAGTTTTTTTAAACTTTTCTTACACATGATGAGTTTGTGTTAAAAAAAAGTTAAATTAGTAACACATTCTAATAATGCATTGGAGAAGGCCTATACTAATACTAATGAAGGATGTTTTTGTGTTGTTATATGCAATAATTATTTTAGTGAATTAGATAAAGAATAAGAAATGTTTCTAAAAGAAAATCTAAGCATTCATTATTTACTTGAAAAATAACTATAAAACTAGAATAAGAACAAAAAAGAAAAGCAAAAACAAAACAAGAAAGTAGATTAACAACTACTTTCAACAATAAAGAATAAGATAGTCAATATGTTGTACAGTGGATGATAAACTAATTAATGTTGGTTGCCCCTATAGGTGTGCATCCTATAGAAAATAAAGAAGTACACTTTGAATGGTATATCTAGAGTGTCAAGACCTGAATGCTAAAACAACACCCTATAAATTGGTTTTTACTTGCATGTTTGAATTTTAGACAATTTCTTTTTAATGGATTGTTCCTCTAGATGAATGGTACATCCTTGGTTTTGCAAAATCATAAGTTGATGTTTCCTAAATAGATGACAAATATGTAAATGAGGGCAAGATTTATGCTAATTGATTGTATGAAAAGAGCAACTCAATATTGCTTTCATGCTTGACCACATGTGTACATATTATGCCCATGTTGACCACAAGTCTAACATTTTCTATGCAATTTGCTTTGCTCAATGCCTAAAGAGACTCACTTTGACCTTCCTTTGGCACAAGCTTGTTATGGATCTATAAGCAAATCAACCTGCTCATTCTCTTCTACACACTTTCATCATTTTGTCCTGCTTCATCAACATTTGCAACTGACTCAACTCAACTTTAAATTTTGATGTTCTTCTGGCAATTGTTCAAACTTTTTGATTGCATGTTTGATGCATCTGGAACTTGGCGATGCTTCCTCTATGCAGATTTTTGCCTTTAAATGAATGACATTCTTACTTATCAATAAGAAAATTTGTTCATGTGTCAAGGTTTGGAAAGTTGAAAACCTTTTTATAACACATGTCTTTGCTTGTCTAGTCCATCTTTTGACTAAATAAGCAGACGGCAATTCATATATTCCTTGTGCATGAAATATTGCAAACATATGACAACATACAATTCCTATTGATTCTTATAGTTTGCATCAATAACTTACCAAATGTATGATGTCTCTAATAATTTGAAAGTGTGTATGCCTCACTAATTGGGGTGCTCCATAGCCTTTGATCACTTGTTTAATAGTGTATGCTTTCACTTGATTGTCAACTTGGGTAAGCAAAGCAGCCTGTTGATTCTTATAGTTTGCATCAATAACTTAACAAATGTTTGATGTCTCTAATAATTTGAAATTGTGTACACCTTACTAATTGGGGTGCTCCATAGTCTTTGATCACTTGTTTAACAGTGTATTTTTTCACTTGATTGTCAACTTGGGTAAGCAAAGCAGTGCAGACCATAGTTAACATCTAGAATGAAGTATTTTTTCAATATCTCTGGAGTAAGTATAACTCATAAATGTTCTTCAATTGGATGAGGTGTTCTAATTGGTTCAATTTCATTATTCATCTTGAAATCCATATCCTTTTCATTAAATTGTTGTTTATCTATTGTGTCTTAGTATTTTTACAACAAATACACTTAAACTTGTGTTCTCATTGGCTTAATTTTCAAAATATTTCTTCATGTCTTCACTTCATTGTTGTAGACAATCTAATCATGAACGTGTGACTAGAATATGGTTTAGCCCATGTTTCTCTTTTTTCCACAATTTTGTGGTTCAATTAAAAGTTTGTAACTCAGGAAATGTACTTGTCATTTCATTTCATCTTTCTACAAATTCTTCTTTTGTATCTAACTTGAAAAACCATGTATCCCACATATGTTTGGACTGACTATTTTGTTTATGCAGGTAACTCAAATATATTGGTACTTTTGTAAATATGTGTCAATTGCAACACTTATGAATCATATTTGGAAATATTTTCTTCACAGCAACCTCCATATCAGGGTTTTGATTAGTTAAAATTGAAACTAGAGATTGAACACCTATTACCTATAGTCACTCTTTAAATAACTACTTGAATATCTCTTTCTTCCCATCAATAAACAATGCACAATAAAAAAATGATACTTTGCCCATGGTAATTCGTAGATGTAAATGGATCAAAGGATATATGGTATTTGTTCTTCTTATATGTAGCATCAAAGGAAACCACATCTTCAAAATATAAATAATCTTTATGAGCAATTGCATCTGCTCAAAAGCAATTTCTTACATCCCATGTCTCATCTGTTTGAACCACATAATAGAAATTTAGCTTTTTAACTCTCATTTTATTGAAATAATTGAACATATTGATAGTCTCTATCATAATAATTGTTTGTAACTTTTCAAAAGTGCCCATAAAGTTGTTGGTTACTAATTGGCACATGCTTCATTCTTCCTACCTAATGTGCAATCGCATTTATAACTTGTAATACCTTCAATTTAGATCTTGAAAGGGTACTTACAATAGTTTTTAACAGGGGATTTCATCTTATTTGTTGCCTTATGGAAGTTCGTTTTTATGGTAAATGTAAATAACGATTATGTGAATATTGTATATTGTGCACATGCTACTTATTTTTCTTCAAATTGAATTCAATTAACATCAATACCTTACAACTACATTTTTTATGTCATATTCCCTTTTATGATAGCTTTTCTATTTCTTGAAATGATTTTTTTTTTTTGCAGCAAAACTGCCTCCAATGTATAACACAGTTTCTCATTTTAGACTCACGTACCTTTGTGTCAAAGCCACTTGCTCTTGCATATATACTATATAACTCATATGCATTGACGTCATTGACAAACTCTATTCTGATGTATGGTATATATTTGCCATCAACATTCAGCTCCAACTTTTGCTCTATGTTTGTCCTATCAACAGAAAGTCCCTCATTGTTAGCATCTATTTCATCATTTGCTTCACCTGCTAATTCATCATCGATTTCTATAACCTCAATCGCTTCATCATCCTTAAACTTAACATATGTTGTCTCATGACATTCATTTGGGGGCGTTTGACACATGCAAATAAAGATCCAAGACGTTCATCCATGGATCTCTGTCTATGGATGAAAAAACATGGATGGTGATTCATGAACAAAAAAATGTCCACCATGTGATTGAGACAGACAAATATTGATGGTAATGCCTCACCCTATTTGAATGCATAAATGAATAAAAAATGGGCAGACAAAAAACAGTACCGTTGGCAATCCATGTTTATTACTTAAAACAACACGGTCCATAACCTATTGTAATTATATCTTCTACATTCAAACATGACATCAAATGGGTTGTGTTTGATGTTGATAGAGACTCGATATTGGGATTGATTGGATTCTCAGTTGATTTATCAAGCAAATTAAGATGCCGCGAATCTGGATATAAGATCTATTCTTCATATTCTTGCTAACTGTCAATTGGTTTGCAAAGCATAACCAAAAACCCATGTAGTAAGGGTGAAATTCAAAATTTTTTTTTTAATTTCTTAAATATTTTTTAGTACAATATAAATGATAAAATCCCTAATAGGATTATGGTGTGCAAGGTGAAACGAATACTATACAGGATAATCTCATAGAACCAAAATGTCTTTCTCACAAGTTGATATGTTGCAGAGAACTTCCTCCTTCCATATATAACCATTCACTATACGCAATCAGGGGAAAAAAAAAAGGCAAAGTTATATATGTCAAGCATAACTTGAATGAGGCTTCTAACAAATTAAGCTAAAAGTTGCTCCTAAAAAATGCCCATCAAATTAAGATCATTTCCTAGGTGTAGTGCACTGGATTGAAGAAAATTTTGTTCTACCGTCGTGTAAAAAATTGTCTCTAGGTAGTCAAGGAGGAACAAGGCAGCATGTTTATCGGCTAAACAACTCCATACAGAAAGCTGGAAGTGGAAGGTGATCAAAGGTGATCCTCTCATCTTGGTAACCATTCCAAAAAACAGCTGTGGAAGCTGCAGTTGAGGCTGTTGCTGGGCTGCAGGTGATAAACGGCGATTTGGGGAATAGGGTGAACATGAGGACTACAGCTACAATTTGGGGAAATGACAAGCAGCAAACAGTGTGAGACAGAACCAGCTGCTTCTTATCTTCTGCAGAGGGGAGGAACGGAGCTGCTGCAGAAGAACTGCTGCAAAGGGGAGTTTGAGCTGCTGCGAAAAGGTAGGCAGAGCTGCAGCAAAGGGGACGTTTGTCCGCTCTCTCGCCCTCGAGAGCGTGGACATTTCTTCGGCGTTCAAATACTGCAGACGAAATTGGTACAGAATGGATACATATCCGACCACTAGAGTAATGTCCATCAACGATTATAAACCACCTGTTCTGCATTATCCTGCACATTTGTTGTACTTGTCCTTGCAAACATATTTAGCTTGCTTGCCAAACTTATAGAGCTGCAACATGGATTCATATTCGAATATCTTCAACCAACAAACAAATGGTGTCTCACCTGACAAACCACGTCTAACTTGGCGCCACCAAGCACAACCTGTTTTGAACCATTGGAACAAAAAAATTATCATACACAAAAGAAAACAAGTAGTGATGTAATTCATTGGAAAGGAAAATCTCAATGAGTTATCGCAATATAATATCAAAGTGAAAAAGAAATGTTAATTTATTCCATTCAATAAGCATTATTCTGAATTCAAAATGCCTAAAAATTGGATTATTTGAAACAAAAATTAAATAAATTATTGACTTTACCAATAATATTCATCTTTATGTTTTACTTGGCGCCAAACTGTATAAATATTTGGTTGATCAAGTTTAAATCTATTTTGTCACTGAAGATAAAACTGACATAGCACTGGCACCCATAGTATCACGCAAGAGGCTTCAACATAGTAATCTAAATCACCCTCTATTTTTTTTATAAGACTTTTTCCTTCTAAATGGCTTAAAGGAGATGTTCTTTCACATATAATTGCAAAGCAAGGCCCTCACAATATCCAAAAAATATGAGATTCAAGTTATATCAACATCCACTTCTGCACAACACCTAAAATGTTCACCAAATGAAAATATAGTTTCTTATGAATGTGAATGGCTAACATCTAAACCAGGCTGAGCACAGATGTGCAGTGAAACGAACACTATACATAGCTTCACACGAAATTGAAAAAGTACAAACATATATATTGCCCTTTTCAGTAATAAAATTTATCGATCATTTATTAATATAATTCAAGTGCATCAACCCCTGATATGCTCGTAAATGTCTTGATACAACCAACATGGGGTAGCATTCCTATGGGCTCTCATACACCAAAATGGCCTAAGCATCTGCTTGGTGAGTAAAGGAGGGATCCCCACATAGCATATGCTCCCATGCACCAGTGAAATAGCTTAAGCGCTTGTTTGGTGAGTAAATGAGGAAATCCCCACAACATGGTTCACTATATATATGTGTGTGTGTGTAAAATAATACTTATAATTGATTTTAAAGAATTATAATAATATAAATCAGGTTAAAAAATGGGATTATAATTATATTTTCAATAGACCAAAATACTCATCCGTTCAGAAAATAAATAAGTTTCCTCAATTAAGATTTATTGGCTTCCTTTGATGGGTATTTCCATCTCCAAAAAATACAATTAGGTTTCCATTTTTTAACTTAATCTGCATTATACCAGACAGTTTTTTGTGCAGTTGATTTAATGAAATATAATAATAGAAGTTAAGTTGAAAAAAATAAAAAAGCAGGTGCATTTTGAATAAATTGAAATGCCCCTCAATGTTGGAAATAAATAAGTTTCATTGATTAATATTTATTTATTTTTTATGAGAATTTCAATCTCTTTAAAAAAACAACTATGTTTCCAATTAATCTCCATCATGTTAGACAATTCCCATGGTACATACCCCCGTAAATAAGCTGGTCCACATATATAGCGTGAATCGGCAGCTTTCAATCTCAATTCTACTTCGCAGTACTGTAAGTTCAGTATTAACACTCCCCTTGCTTTCCTTGGTTCATCATCAGCCTACTTATTATGTTTTTTTTGTTTGGAACTTTACTCAAATGAAAATTACTTGTTATTGAAACAACATGGACTAAATATCCTTCAAACGATGAGTGAATGCGATGCAGGCCCATCCAATTCCATATGATAATCGGGGGAAACCGCTTTTCCCTTGTGAGGAGGAAGGTTCATACACATCCCCAAGCCGAATTTTTCTTAGCAACAGTGGAAACTGGAGACGTTAATTCACTTGCTGGGTCTATTTTAAAATGTACATTTGTTGCATGGCCTTTAGTTTGTCAACAAAACCTTGGGCGTTTTCCATCTTTTCCACGACGAACCGGCTGTCTCTTTCAAGAATCAAGGCATGAGTCTTTTAACCCTTAATTTCATACTGAAAGAATTTTTTCTTTTTCTTATTCTTTTCTTTCTTTTGGTAAAGGCGGCTTTGGTGGTCGTCTTTATGAGAAAAACGGAATTAAGAAAGGAGCGCCACCCCAGTATCGCATAAACATAGGAGTCTTTATATTTCCAGATATGGCTGCAAGTGTGTGTGTCCAATAAGCCTCATTGGGCACACTGTCCATGTTTGAGCCTTAATTTCCGATTAGCGGTCAAAAATGGCCAGCTTGTTTCCTGAAAAAAAAAAAAAAAAAAAAAAAAAAAGCAAATTGTAAGTTGGGAACTGTCGCAAAATCTTATAAAAAAAAAGTATAAAATGCATGCACATTATATAAACCAACATTAAAACGAAGACTGGCTTTTGTCCACCCAGCGTTTCCCTCTCTCATTATTCTACCTAGTTTTTTCTTATATATATATATATATGGTGGGCAAGTTAGTTGCCGGATGGTTAAGAACTGTGCATTCTTTTCCCGTAAAACCCATAAATTATCGTTAAAACTCTAAATTGTCTCTTTATGTTTTAATACTCTATGAATTTCTTTTTTTGGATTGTGTCCTTTGCACTTTCAAATTATGCGCTTCAGAAACTTACATTTACTAAATAAACTACCTAGATCAGTTCTAACATATTAATTTGCAGTTAATTTAACATTCTTGTGGCAGGAAAGACACAAGAACACACGAGGCACGCTACCCACTCACCCTTTCTTGCATTAGAGAGCAGCAGCCACTATACTTCGTGTCATTTGATAATTCGAACGAGTCAAATTTTGCTAACAAAGCGTGGTTATGTGTCATTTGGCAGGATAATTGCAGCAGATCATTTGGTTCGGTGAAAGAGTCGGGCAATCCCAAACAGGGAATCGGCGGCGTCCGCCTTTCAGCGTCAACCCCGCCGCTGGACGCCCCCACCTTTCATCCCTCGCCAGCTGCCGTTGCGTGTCCAACTCTAAAGCAGAGAATTGAGTCAAAATGCACGTCAAATTACCAAAACGCCCGCATGACGGATGATGGTTGCCAAAACTTCGTGTATAGGTAGACGAAAGTGAGTTGCGTGCGTCACTTGGTGCACGCAACAAAAACAGTAAAAATAATAATAATAAATAAATAGTTTTTTTAATTTTGTTTTGTCTCTATAAATTTTTTGGTTTATTTATCATTGATCATTAAACGTGCACAAAAATTGTGCACCAGTGGACGCATGTAACCAGCTCCGCTGCACATGATGTTGACCATCTCAGATTTCACAAGCAACATTGGGATGCGGCCAGTCAAGTGATGATCATAAAGGCATTCATTCATCATACTCCAAACTCGTGTTGTGTTGTTACAGCCGTCCATCTCCAAGAGGAAGGTCGGATGGTCGACTCCCATCATCCGTCAACAGCCCCTCCTAATTTAAGATGAAGCCATCACCAACGTCATCGCCAGGAGAAGCAAGAAGAGAGAAAGCTTGGCCTTCAAGGATTAGTAACTTTTTAGTATGCCAACTTTGAAACCATGGAGGAGAATTCTCTAGACGCTTGGTGAGACCCACCTCCACCCTCCCAAACTTGCCGTCAACCCCAACGATACGAGGTCATAAATGAAAATGCTTCTTCCCCCCAAAATTCTTTATAAATCTGTCTCTCGAGGCCACCGTGTTGAGTTGATTCCGGTTGCCCAACGGAAACCACAGAAGCTCGCTTTCCTTATCAGGCACCAAAATCTCGCCTCCTTGGGGTTAAGGAGCCCAAATTCATGGGTAGTTTTGTTGGCCATGTGGCTCCTGGCTTTGGCTTCTTCCTCATCGGCCTCTGGCATCTCTTCAACAACATCAAGAACTATGCCGCCCACCCAAATTCCTACACTTCCCTACCTTGGTTCCCTTCAAAATTATCGAGGTACTTCGAACTCCATGCCATAATGCTGGGCTCCGCCGCATCCATAGCCATGGAGCTCTTCATAGGCCCGGAAAAGCACCAACCTTTTGATGACGATGGCACCATCCCTTCCTATCACCTTCAAAACTTCGAGCACTCCTCCATCTCCTTATTCCTCTTCATCTACGCCTCCGCCACCTTCTTGCTGGACTTGCTCAAGGTCAAGGTCCACGCCGGGCTGGCCGAGCTGCTAGCCGGGCTGGCCTTCGCGCAACAGCTGCTGCTCTTCCACCTCCACTCGGCTGACCACATGGGTGTGGAGGGTCAGTACCACTGGCTTCTTCAGATGGTCATAGCGGTTACCCTGCTCACCACGGTTCTTGCGGTTCCCTACCCTAAAAGCTTCTGGCTGGCTTTTGTTAGGTCCTTCAGCTTGATGTTCCAAGGGGTGTGGTTCATGGTCATGGGCTTCATGCTCTGGACCCCAAGCTTTGTGCCCAAGGGCTGCAGGTTGAATATGGAAGATGGGCACCTGGTTGTGAAATGCATGGACGACAAGGCCCTCCATAGGGCCAAGGCGCTGGTGAACATCCAGTTCAGTTGGTACTTGGCAGCTGCCGCTGTGCTCACCTTGATCTTCTATGTGGTTATGTTGAAGATATATGGGGAGGAAGTCGAGTATAAGAGGGTGGGTGTGGAGGAAGAAGAAGAGGTGATGCAGAAGTCCCCTGACGGCAGCTTCCTTCAGATTGGTAAAGGATTCTCTGCAATTCAGTTAGAGAGATAAAGAGGGGCCACAGAAAAAATGTTTGTATCATTATGAGGGTGGTAGGTATGGTCTCAGTCTCAGGTGTTTCATTCAATTTGGGGTATTCCCTTTCTCTCATCTAGGTTTGGTTATTCAATGGTAGTTGATGAGGGTCTTGAAGAAGTTGTTGTGTATATAAATGTGGTAGAAGGCAAGAAAGCTGCATAAGGAGAGCGAGAAAGATGGGTGGGTGTAATATTGTATTGGTTGAGAAGTGTCTTGTTTGGATTTGTTTATGGGCAATGAAGAAATTGTTCATATTAAGTTTTTGACTTCTGTTGTGAATTGGGTTGTAAGTCAGACCTCTTGCGTCAGTTTTAAAGGATACACTTGTGGCTGCCTTCAATGCTTAGGTAGACAACACGTTCATTTGCTAGCGACAGATATATATTTTTTATGTTCCACAAGTTTGTTTCTCTACCTTGTTACCCTGTTCATCCTATGCAGAGTATCAAACTGATGTTCACTTGAACAAAAAAGGGGACTTCCACTGATTTACCCTATCATGCTTTAACAACACCTTCTTCTATGTTATCTACGGTCTCTTACAGAAAATCTCTCAAAATCATGCCCACTTTGGTCCATACTTGGTGAGAACATATCAGGTGACCAGTTATGTTCTGGATGGTCAAGAGATGTATTTCATTCTACTGTCATATGAAAACCTTATCATTTACCTCATCCCACTTGGGTATTATGCCTGGTTTGAGTGCCTTGAAGTTATGCTCTTGCTATATACTTCAACTTGCATGTCGCTCCTTCCCTTTTCATCACAAATATTTAATGTTACAGGAGCTCAAAAACAAAGACTAACTGTTTAACAGCCTCCATTTCAGCAGTTGTACCAACCTCACCTGAGATCTCCAGTTATGTTACATAAGCACCTTAAGGTAGTGCATGGAGCCTCTTACTTTTCTTTAGAAAAGCTTGAGTTCAAAAAACACGGCCCTAAATATATATATAGCCCTAAATATATATATATATATATATATATATATATATATATATATATATATATATATTCTTAGCCTAAGTAACAGACAACGTAAGCGCAGTAAGAGACGACCTAAGCGCTCCTTCATATAGAAAAGCTCCTGAGAAAATGAAGCATTCAGATATTTGTAAAAAAATATTGGCTGCTGGATTACAAAAGTAGAATAATTTATTTAAGTGCTTACCTTCTAGATGGCTGCTTACTCTTATCATTGAAAGGGAGTGTGGATATCTGACGAAAACTTAGCTGACTCTTTTGTTCATAATTAAAAGAAAACCGCTTTCTAATTATAAGGTTTGATGCTTCGAGGGTAACCCCAGTAATTTTGAAAAAAAAAAAGGTCACATACGTCATACGTGGCCGATCCCACCGGCAGTTGGGTACTTGGGTCGAAAGTCTGGGCCATGTTTGCTTCCTTTTTTAAAAAAGCAAACCCCAACTTCAGCTGTAGCTGAAGAACTTGAACAGTTTCGAACTCATGATGCTCCACCAACTTCACAATTTAATTGTGATAAAAACCAAACTATCAATTGAAAACGGCCGAATCAAAGTAGGTATAGAAACGCACTAACAGCATAACACACCCTAACGGGATGGCTAGACGCTATCAAAATAACCTGTCATACCAGGCTCCACATAATCTTCCTACTGTTTGTTTGTTTCATCGAAGATCTGAAATCCGTGATGATATGATATCACTAGAATCTCAAATCTATAAGGTCAGACATCATTCTATCTAGGGGCAAAGGCAGTGGGTCTCAGGTTTTTTAAAATTCAATTACCTGTACAATTTAAAATTTTTAGTTTAACCTATATAAAAATTTTAAAAAAATTATATTTGGACTCCTGTTAAAATTTTAAAACTATGGTTCAGTCCTTGCAATGAAAAATTCCTGGCTCAGAACTTGCCTCTATATATCGTTAAATCCACACTATCTTACATGTAATGTGGATTCAATTAAGATCCTTGATTTGTTTAAACTAAGCATCTTACAATGCATACTCTTTAAAGCAGCGTAGGAGATAAGATCCTAAACTACCAAATACTACCTTAAAGATGAAGAATGTTACCATATATATATATATATATATATAGTAACTATTAGATTCCAAACTATTAGGTCAGGGACAAAAGACAGACCACTCAAAAATAATTATTGCTAAAAACTTAACTGTATAGATATGATCATAGGAATATTTTGATGAGAATCATTCAGCAGGTCACCTTTTGAGTTTAATATGCTCATACAGAAATAAAAAAAAATGAGTGGTGCTTATGACTTCTAACTTTTAATAGTATAAAAATCAATTATTTCCTTAAAAACAACTTGAACTAAGACATATTTTATGTTGAATTAGTATCTATAAACATACTAGAACGTTAAGACGTTATTTAATTTTTTTATAAGAAATTAAGAGGTCTGGTTTTGTCCCCGAGTTAAATGCTCTGGAAGATACCAATTTTGCTCTTTATGTATACATAAAGAGAGAGAGAGATATACATTAGTAAGTACTAGACCTCTTAAAAATAATTATTGCAAAAAACTGAACTGTATAGATATGATCATAGGAATATTTTGATTATAATCATTCAGCAGGTGATTATTTCCTTAAAAACAACTTGAACTAAGACATATTTTATGTTGAATTAGTATCCATAAACATACTAGAACGTTAAGATGTTATTTATTTTTTTTATAAGAAATTAAGAGGTCTGGTTTTTGTCCCTGAGTTAAGTGCTCTGGAAGATACCAATTTTGCTCTTTATATATACATAAAGAGAGGGAGATAGACATTAGTAAGTACTAGACCCTTTGGTGCTAGATCCATAAGGAATCATCATATTGTTGGTCTTTTAACTATATATAATTGAGAGCAAAATAAAGAGAAAAAGAAGAAAGATAAAAAAGTATTATAATCATCTAATACTAAAACATTTTTGTCTGTATTTTTCTCTCCATTTCATAATTCATGAAATGCTAAGGGTACAGCTAAAAGACTCAACCTAGGCATCGGAAACATGCCATTCATGCTCATAGAGATACGGTTTACCTATCGACTCCCCACGCAAGATCTTCCTTTGAATGTAGCCTGTGAGGTTTGATTTTGTTTCCCATAACTCTTCTTCATCCCCTCACTAGGGCGGAGGCAAGGGACGAGCGGCAAAGGACTTGGCCCCCTTTATATTTTAAAAAATTCAAAAATTTGTAGGTAAATTTTAAAAAATTTAGTTTAACATATACACACAAAATTTTATTCTTAAAATTTTGAAGTAATAGTTTGACAATGAAAAATTCTTGGCTCTGCAACTTTTTTAGGCCACATTTGAACATTGTTATTACTGTAGCAGTGAAATTAATAATTCTAAAATTTCAGGTTGGAACAATTGGGTTTTTCGGGTACATGTAGTGTTCTAATATTAGCATTAAAGTTCGGCGGCGAGACTTTAGTGCTGGCCGTTTTTTTTTTCTACCCATTAGAGCTCACAACTCTCCACCCTACAGTGAAGTTACTCACTTTTGCCTTAACAGCTGCATCCATTCTTGCTCTCGTTTCTCCTGCAACTCCGTCCTCAGCCGGTGCCCTTTCTTGTGCAAACTTACCAGCACACAGGAAGGACAACAAGGCACGCATTCTGTCCCATGGCCTCTTAATCTTACCCGTTCTCGGTCTTTTGGTTTAATACACGCATTCCATGATTTTTAGCCAGTGATTCCAGGTTCACCCTCTCCACAAGTGTCCTTATCCCGTGATTTCAGCCAGCAATGCTAGGTTCTCCCTTTCTACAGGCCCACGTTGCCCCCCCCTCTCTTTCTCTCTCTCTCTCTCTCTCTCTCTCTCTCTCTCTCTCTCTCTCTCTATCGCCTTCTCTAAATTGAGAAGATTAGTACCAGCAAAAGAGAAAGTGAGAAGATGGGGACGAGCAATTTCACACAAGACATGGAAATGAAGATGGCAACAAACGATCCCACAAGAAACAGAAACATGGGAGGGTATCCACATGATTTCTGCAAAGAAAAGAGCAAAGCTTTCAGGAAGGCGTTATGTAGAATTACCTCTTCTTTTCATCGAGTTTTAGACATGGTCTTTTAATACTAGCGTTTTCAGACGTTGTATTAAAATGCATGGCACAAAAGTTCACAACGCCGTATTTTGAACCTGCAACTTTGTTTCAGCTGACCATAGCATGGTATCAAGTACCTGGCATTTTAATGCCAGACATTTTAATACCATATATTCAAATGTAGTCTCGCCATGTTGAATATATATATATATATATATATATATATATATATATATATATATATATATATATATATATATATATATATATATATAGAGAGAGAGAGAGAGAGAGAGAGAGAGATTATCTCGAGTGAATGGATTCTTACATCTACAACCCTCTGATCTCATGGAAGATGATGAGATAGATGTCGTCAAGGATAATACCAAAACCGTTGCATTTATCTCATCATATTCAAAGCATGTAGGGATGGAAAGGGTCGCCAGCTTCTGCTAAATGCATTGAGAGGTCATAATCAAAAGGGTGGCATACAAAATTGTAAAATCTTTGTTTGCACACACAATTGCGGAACCAGAGATTTTTCATAAAGAGGCCCAAATTAAAGTTTTTAAATTTTGATTAGAGCCGAAATATCATTTTTTAAACATATTATATAAAATAAATAAAATTTTTTAAAATTTACATGTAAATTTTTTTTAAATCTTTTTTTTGAGGTGGGGCCAAGACACATGCTTTTGACATATATGGCCTCATTCATAATTGCGTGAATAAAGCATATACTGCATAGCCATAGGAATAAAACATGATTGAAGCTGGGTATTCATCTTTAACATCCTTAGGGCATGTTCAATAAATGAAACAATTTGTAATTATTTTATAAATCTGTCGTAAGATTTGAAGTAGATTCATAAAACACTTTTTAAGGGTTTTTAAGAATCTACCTCCGTTTGCAAACAAGCTCTTAGTTTACAACTTCCCTCTTTGTCATCTTCCTTAAACTTGTGGATCAAGCTGTCTTGAGCTTGGCGCGATCTTAAAATGTCACTTACGTGAAGCTGTCATGCTTATCACTGGGATTAATTTATTATAATTGAGTTTAAGCATCTGTTCTCTCTTTCTTTCATATTATAGATATGAAATCAGCCCTTGGTATTATCTTTCGTGAACATTATAGAACGCGAAGAATCAACAGTTAGTGTGCAGCACTTTTCTATTTTAAAGACAATACAAAACATGACAAAGAATTGATTCCTAGAAATAATCTATAATATGTTTGAAAAAAAAAGTATCTTTAAAAAAATAAAATAAATATTTAAAGCAGTTAATTATCATGCTCAATGAAACTTTTATATCATCAATCTCGTGGCTCATATTGGGCAAGCGAGAATGTGATTCACGTAATCATCGGGGATCCGAATGGAGACAGTGTTCCGTAAAGAAAATTCCAAAGGAAAAAAGAAAGAAAAACAGAACGTCTGTGGGTCTTTTCATCCCTGCCTTGGCGTGCAAGAGTTCTCTTGTTCATAGCAAAACGTGATAGAACCACATATTCCAAAATAGGCGAAAGGAAAGATTTAGCTCTTGGCAAATGCAATTTCATTAATGCGCTAGAGGAATAATTGACTATTAATGTATTCCAACTCATAAATCCTTTGGCTTGTGGGTGAGTACTGTCGCTTTTGGGATAGTCATCAATGAATTTAAAGTTGAAGGCCGAGTTCGGCTGAAGATTTGCATTAACTTAAACTCAAACCAACTAATTAAAAAGGGAGATAGAGAATTTTTAGGGAGAACCTTTAGAACAGTGGCCAATACCTTTTGACGATATTATAGATAGTTGCATATAAATGCCTGGACATTACGTAAGAATCCTTTATAAATAGCAGAATGTCTGTAGATAAGTCCCAAAAGATATTTCCAGCTTACCACCGTTAGGTTAATTACCAACGTCCAACTAATGTTAATAGGTAAATGGCCTTTAAGCCTCTTCCAAAAACCCAGTTAACCTACCTACCTTTTTTTTTTTTTTTTTTTGAATATGTTGCCTGATTGGAAATTTAAGAACTTGTTTTCTTATTAAATGTTGAGCTTGGGATTAAGGATGCCATTATGGAGGCTAGGTAGACCAGTTCTTGTTCCTCTTCTTCCCTCCATCTCCTCTTCTCTCTCTTCTTCCCACATTCAATCGGGTTTGATTGGGTGGGGTGTTATGGCGACATCCTCGGTTTGATTTTTAGACGGTGCTATCTTGATAGTACTGAGCAATACTCTTGATCTTGACATTAGGGGTATCATTCTGAGGTCAATTGGACTTATTCTTGTTCCCTTTTTCTCTCTCTCTCTCTCTCTCCCCCCGCCCCCTTTCCCACACCCATGCAAGCACGCTGGCAAGGCATTGCATGATGCAACAATATCATCTGAGATCCCCTTTAGTTTGGCAAAAGCAGTTGACATGACCTTCACAAATCCACACAAACAGCGGCAAAATGCATGCACAACTCATGGTCTCATGTGGGATTAGGGATGTCAATATGTCTGATTTGAATCGGATATCCGACCGATTTGATCTGAAAAAATCAGATATGAAAAAAAATTAATATTTCGATTAAGAAATCAGATCGGATTCGGATTTAATAAATAGCATCCGATCGGACTCGGATTCAGATATACATACATATCCAATCGGATTCGGATCGAATTCATTTTTAGACAAATATCATGTATCTAATGCAATTAAATTTTGAAAATTGGCAAAATCCAATTCAAAATTTGGATTAGGATTTGGATATAAATATAAAAATCAGATTTGGATCATATTCAGATTGTAAAATTGGATTACGGATTTAAGCTCAGATACAACTTTTCTTTATTTGAATTTGAATCTGAATTCGAATATGAATATGTGAATATCCAAAAAAACATATATGATTAAGAATATATTTAATGTGCATCCGATCCTTAACATCTCTATGTGGGATCTAGTAAATTTGGAAGCATCAACAATGCAAAATGGCCTTTGGAAGCCGCAACGGTGCAAAATGGTCTTCGAGCTTCAAGCAAGCCTTGTAGATATTTGGGCAACTGTGGTCCGGAAATCACAGCCTCGTTGAGATATGAAAGGCATCTTACGCCCCACCACCTACCCGAATTCGGAAACTGAAACGAAGAAAAAGAAAACTATTAAAATAAATAAATAAACACTATCGGCACAATACCAGAATTATCAGCAGCAATTTCTTTAGGTTCTCCTTTATCGTCAGAATAACCACACGCCCTTTCCTTCCATGCCCATGTCAGGAACATGAAGACGTGAGATCTTTTGGCGGGCTGAAGGAAGGTTGTTACGAAAACCTTCCATATACGATTAGACTTCCTTATAACGTAGTGAAACAAAATTTGCAGGCAAAAAGCATGGGAGGACTGGTAGAGCTCGTGAACAGGAGAAATTAGTTTAGGGTTTTCAAAGCTGCTGCTCCGTCTCCCTTTCTCTCTCTATAGCATCAACTATCATGGTTGCTCTATTTTAAAAAATAGGTATCAGACGTTTCAAGCTGCTTCCTTACACAAAATTTGATGTGTCAGTAGGGTTAATGGGACAAAAATGCCCCTGTTTAAATAGAAAAATGAAATGTTTTATAAAGATAAAAAGGAAATCCAAAAAAGTAAAAAAACTCAAAAGAACATTTTTTTTTCAATAATTTACAAAATGACTCAATATTTAAGAAGTTATCAAGTGTCAATTTTAAGTCTTAAAGAACCTTAGTCGTAGTGATGGTTCTTCACACTCACTAAAAAAATGAGTCCAACAAGTTTCAATCAACTTTTATCATTCTATCTATAAAGGAGATCTGCTTTTAAAACAACTAAGTATGCAATTACAGGTGAGTGGGGTTTCCCACTACCCAGCAAAAGGCCGAAGCCTCCACCCAACCCCTTATCCTCTTAGGGTACATGGCCTACTTTCAATGTCTCCATCTTTTGCAGCACAGAGGGTTGATGCTATCAGGATTCAAAATGAGAACCAGCCGCTTACTGACCCCCTTTCTATGTCTCCTTCATTGATGTTTAGATGGAAACGTCAGTAAAGTTGAATGTTTACTAACATAACTTTTCCATGCATTAGTAAATACCTGTTTTTTTGCAGTGATAATGTAAAATTTGGGGTGTTAACAGATGTCCATGTTTGTCAATAAACCGGTGAAAGTTGTGCCTACTAGCAAAGTTAAGACACATCAAATTTAAAATAAGATGCCATATCATGAAGTAAAAACTTGATTTTAAAATCAAGCACGGGATGGTTAGATCACGAAGTATGTGGACAAACCCTCTAGTACTTAAAAAATAAAAAATGCCCTAGTTTAAAAACTGGTTTAACATTTTAGGAGATACTTGTTCTGAAATTCTTGTTCAAAAGATTGTTCAAAATAAAAAGACGCCAGTCTACATTGTAAGAATTGTTTGTTGTAAGATTTGAATCATAACATTGTTCACAAAATGCGCTTAGTAGGACAAGTTTAATGAAAGATCTTTTAAAACCCTCATCATTTGATGTCAAAGCTTCATGGACTTCAAATTAAGTATCCTATAGAGTCATGCCTTTGTCATTTTGTATTTTTCTGGTATTATGATTTTCATAATTAGTAATATCAATCTCTCTAGGAGGAATTTCCTTTCATGTTTATAACATGAGCTTAGAGAAATTATTCTCGATTTCATAGGAAATGTCATAAAGGATTAGCCATGATCCTGATGCCTCGTGGTTGCTAGAGACTTCATGGTCTCTGTAAGAAACTTTAACCCAAACAATCTTTGTTCTTCAGGCAAATATTTTTTTTTTTTCATTTTTTCTTGCTTTTGCTTTGATCTTTTCTTTTATTGGACACATGTTTTGAGCTCTTTGGTTTTTGTTTTGGTTTTCTTTTTATCATGCTAATTTTCACTATGAAGAAAATACCTCAACACCCCATAGGCTACTATGAACCTTCACAATTTTGGTGGTTGTGCATAGCCCTACCATGTGCAATGTCATGTATGTTGGCCTTTCTATTAAACCCATGTAGTGAGATTCAGACTCGTACCTCCCAGACTATGTGTACCTCCCAGACTATGTGTTCTTAGGGTACTAGGTATAAAACACCCCAATGGCTTACTTACTCGAATTCATAAGGCTTTGTGTTTTTAGGGTACTAGGTATAAAGCACCCCAATGACTTACTTACTCGAATTCATAAGGCCTTAGAAGACATGTCTAGATCGATGCTCATTGGTCACAAAACTACGCAGAATTGACTTAAATCAAGCTTTACACCTACTTATTACACTTGAGTGACAAGCTAGAGCAACATCTATGTTTGCCATGTGCCGATCTCTCAACACTCATTTTGCCATATCTTACATGATCAGCTCGGACTTGTCTGAAACATCATCACCGCATAAGTTCTATTAGGCTTTTTCACCCAACGGTCACCAAAGTTAGTAATGCTTTCCCAAACTTCGAGCCCATCGACTTCATTGAATTCATTCCCATAGATCATGTCATAGTCTTTTCAAGATTTTCACTTTGGAACTTTATCAGTCACAATTAAGAATCCTGCTTCTCTTGAAGAGACATAAAAATGAGATTGATATGTTATCATTTAGGATACAAACTTTGGAAGTTTCAAAAATGCCTTTTCATCGAACGAAAGTTCAAACTTCAATTTTGTAAATATTTTTGTGCTTTTACATGAATTCTATGTACTTTAGTAAGATACCTCTACGTTTTTTATGCAGGAATGTCAGTGTGCTTGTGTTATTGTATGCTTGCGCTTTAATACTTGTTTGCACAGAGATGCAAAATTTTTGCACCAAAGTTATGTGCTTGTATGTTTGTGTTCACTGAAGTGTGAAATTTTTGTAGTGAAGCACATGTGCTTGTAAATGCTTGTGAATATTTATATGTACTTGTAGATGTTCTAGGCTGCTTATAATGCTTGCAATGCTTGTAATGTTTGCAGATGCATGTTGAGTACTTGTGAATGCTTGTGGGCAGGTTATGTTTCATGGAATTCAAAATTTTGTTGGATGAGCATGAGTTCTGGTGTTTAAAAGTTCTAAAAGGTCTTTTGGTCTTGACATATTGTTCAAAGTTTATAAAAACTTTGCCATTTTCTTTTAGAACTATCTGAAAACTTCCAAATTGCTTGTTTCAAAACTCTTTTAAACTTTGTGGCTCTTATTTCTTTTGAGTTCTTCGTGTTCTAATTAAAAGGAAAAGTTGCCCTAGTTTGAAGGCCACAAGAGGGATGTTGAAATCAAAGTGCGAGATAAGCAAGAGAGAAATAAGTTTGACTACCAAAGCATATTTTATTGAGAACAAACAGGAGTACATTGGAATTAAACATACAAATCCTTCAAATAAAGAGCATGTACAAGATCTAGCAATTCAACCCCATCGACATCAATTAACAAGTAGGAATTCCTTGGACGAACTTCTTTGATCATATATGCCCATCCCAATTCGGAGACCATTTCCCTCCCAGATAGTGCTTTCACAAAGTGATGGACTTCAAAACCAACTCATTCATCTTTAACTTGCATGCTATGACCAATTTTGTGTAGTGTTGTGCCACCCTTTGCCGATACGCTCTTGTATGCTTTGCCACATGTAATATCCTTTCATCTAAGAAGTCTAACTGCAACATTCTCTACCTCTGATAGTGATCCATGGATAACTTGAGTAGAGATGAAAATTTCAAAGCAGGCTTTTGTTCATAATGGCAACACCATGTCAGTTCCATATATGAGTTTGGCAAGAGTAGTACTAGTGAGAGTTCTGATTGTGGTCCTATAGACCTATAGAGTATTGTGGATTTTCTGATACTAGTCATGACCAGTTACCACAATCCTTTCCAAAATTTTGATCAGGATTGATGTTTGATTTGGAACTTGGTGTAACATGTAAATAGCTGGTGGATTGACTTAGGTACTTTCATACATATTGTTAATGCTTTTTAGGATTTTCTAAGTAGAAGGGAACCAATAATGCATGAAAGGAGCTTCTTTTCAAGGAATAAGATGTGTTCACGTGTAAAGGCCATTGGGACAGACTTGATACTAATCTTATTTTGGATCATGGTGATATATTTTTTGTGTCATCATGTAGTAGAAATCTCATATTTGTATCATGATTAGACAAACTTGGGTTTTGTTTAAAGGTTGTAATTACTAAAATGTATATATCTGTAAAGACTTTGTTGAAGTTGGTTTTGCTTTTTTGTTTGATGGTTTGTATAAATTAAACACACTCAAAGAGTATTGGTTTTTGAATTTGCATTGACTGGCAATAAACATGTCATCGTACACGATAACTCTTATATACTCTGGTATCATGACTAGGCCATATTTCTTAAAAGAGAATAAGGAGGCATGTACATGAAGAGATTTTAACATCTCTAGACTTTACAGATAATGGTCTATGTCTTGATTGCATAAAAGTAAATCAAACCAACACATATAAAGAAGGTACTGAGAGAAGTAATAAGAGATTAGAGATAGTCCATATAGATGTTTGTAGACCTTACTCTATGTTATATAGGTAAAAAATATTTTGTCACCTTTATTGTTTACTATTTGTGGCATGTATATCTCTACTTAACCTCTCAGAAATCTGACATATGTCAGGTTCTCAAAAAATTTAAGAAAGAAATAGAAAAAACGAATTGGTGAAGTCAACAAAAGTAGGTAGATCTGATAAGGGTAGTGAATATTATGGAGATTTACTGAGATAGGACAAATGTAAAGGTCATTAGCATGATTTCTAAAAGAAGATGATATCATAACTCAACATACTATGTTGTTAGTGCCTACCATAATGGTATAGCAAAAAAAGAGAAATTGTATGCCTAAAGCTATGTTAAATTTCACCGACAACCAGACCAATTGTAAATTGAAACTATGAAATCATAACGTCATGAGATCAGCCATATTAGAAGCTATCCTCTATGGTTCGATTTAGGCAAAAGTAGGGATTTGACCCAGTTACATAGAGAAAGATAAATTTGTAGCTTCTCTTGGACTAAAATAAATATTTTAAAATCTGAAATGTTGATATTCCAAGTCCCTTTTGACAAATTAAAATATAGGTATATATATATATAATCAGATTTTCAAGGCTTAATCATCCTGATTTTCAATTCTGAAATTGAGAGCTGTGAGCCACAAGATTTAACGTGGAAACTACCTTATTTAAATTAGTTTAAGGATGTTCCTTTAACCTAATCTTGGAAGGAAGATAACTATTTTCATATGAAATGGTATATGTATATATATATATATATATATATACACACACACACACACACACTCATGAAAAACTATAGTTCAAGGGTGGGCTTTTTACATCCAAGGGGTTGGCGACATGGCTTCTAGCCTCCTTGACCTTCTTTCTCAAGAGAAATTACAGAAAATGATAAAATCATGAAAATGTAAGTTAAAAACAAATGAAATAAATAGATCCTCTCAAGCAAATATTCGTTGTTGTGGCCATGTAAGGGTGGATAAATAGATGAATCCATCCCTAATAGGCTCTTAAGAAAGAATAAAATGCATGCATTGAAGCATATAAATTAAATTTTCTCTCTCTCATGTAGATTCTAACTCATTGTGGACTTCACTCATGGTTTTGAGTTAGAAATTTGGTTCAAGTCTGGCTGGCTGAAAAGAAATGGCCTTGGGCTTTTGTAAAATCATTTTATGTAAGTATTTCTTTGAAAAAATGGGAGATGCATGCAAGTGATGCATATTAACATGCACAAAGTCACGTTGGTTTCCTAGCTAGACATTCCCAGCTGAAAATTAAGATAAATAAAACCCCTCCCACAATAGCATCGTTCATTGAAGAAGTAAAATGACAGGTAAAATGTAGAAGAGAAACCCCTACATTGTTGGACATTCCTTGGAAGGGGAGAGCTGCGATGGCTTCCTAAAACCAATTATCCTAAGCAATAATTCAAAAGATTCAAGCTTAGCAAAATCAGAAGTAGGAGAAAATCTTCTATTGCTCTAATTGTATTCTAAGACCAAAACTCCTAAGCGACAGCCCAAGAGAATGGTCTAACTTAGCAAAAATGATAGAAGGAAGCGTGGGAGAAATACCTCTTTGCTAGGGATGGCTGCTGCTGCTCCTTCTTCTTGGCTGTGATGGAGATGGAAGCACAAGGGGGAGAGACGGAGAGAGCACTTATTAAAAAAATGCCCCCCTCTCATGTGCTTAGAAGGGGATTATATGGAGATTATTCCATCCCCTTTGTGCTGGTGTGTCAAGAAATGTATGGGCTGAATTGGATGAAAGTTAGCATTCATTGAGTGCATGCCTATATTCAAGTCATGCAGCCAATAAAATTTTAAGAAAGATCACTCTATTGCCTACACTAAATAGGGTTTTTAAAACCTTTTTTTTTTTTTACTAGGAGAGAGAGAGAACTTTTCCTTCTATTTATTTCTCTCTTTAAAAAAATGAAAAGAAATCATCCCCCCTTAGGGGACACTATTTTGAGCTGGTCCAGCAATCATGATTTTTCTTAGGTGGAAAACCACATATTTAAAGATTTTTACATGGCTGATGTGGCTTCCACGTCATCTAGCTTCACTGCTTGGCCAATGATAGAGAGTTTTCTTTCTCTCTTAGTGGTCAATCCAACAAGTTTGGATTGATGATCAGAAAGGAAGATTATGAGTTCAATTACATAATTGATTTGTATAAAAACCTAATTTAGGATTTTATCGATTGAATTGGACTGATAAGGGTAATTTTGTAACAAAATTGAATTGACTGGATGGTTTGACTAGGGTCAACATCCCATTCATGGTTTGACTTTGACTAATTTGATGAGTCTGATAGCATTTGATACTAAGTGAACATTTAATTATGTTTTAACCAAGTCTAATATGAAATTAACTTCGGGTGAGTTTGGTCAAAGTGTTGTTGATTCAATCAAGGGCCGATTCTGTCCAATGATTGGTTAGTCAGTAGGTACAAACCTGACCTATTTTGAGTGGGCTTGTGTTTGACTCCGCCCAATAGATGAGGCACCACATCTGGGTGAGCCTGGTTCAAACTCAGCTGCAATTAAGTAGGTTTGAGACAAACCTATTAGGACATGCATAAAGGGGCAAATGCGTGTTGGCCTCTTTAAAGCTTGTCTCCTCGTTTACTAAAAGGAGATTTTCTTTTGGTCATTTTAATCATCTCCTTTTTCCTTTTATATTCTTTTTTTTCCTTTTTAGACTTTTTAATTATATTTTTATAGGTCAAAAGGAATATTTTTAATGAAATAGGGATGTGCACCCCACCTTGGGTGGGCCCTTGCCCACGCAGACTAGCAGGAGCAACACACATCGGTCTCACTTGGTGTATTGGATCTTAACCAAGTCCAGATTTGATTTTAAATCTGAATTTGGATTCTAAATGATAATTATAATTGGATTTGGGTTAAAACCCTAATTTGGATCCAGTATTGCATATTGAATTTGGATGTAGTTTAGTAATTCTGCATTGGGATTTGTGCACAAATTAAATTCATGATTTAAAGTTAAATTGGATTTGGGGTTTAAAATTCACTTTGAAATTGAAGTTTTTCACAATTATTTTTGTGCAATTCTCTTCAAAATTTGGAATTGTTTTAGCAACTGAATGAAAAAATTTGGGGTGTTAATAAACAACTTCAAAGGTTTTTTGAGAACAATACATATCATTTAGTTTACAATCTTAATAAGTGAATTTTGGACTTAAACAAACCTCCTAACAATGGTATATCAAGTTTTCCAAAGTTATGGTGAATTTTGGGTTTGTTTAAAACGTTATTGATCAATGTATATACCTTATGAATAGTTGAAGCAAGTTCATAATTTTGATATTATATATTGATGATATTCTACTTGCAACTAATGATATACAAATATTAACTAAAACCAAGTAATTTCTTGCATCGCATTTTGAAATGAAAGATATGAACGAGGCATGTTTGTCTTCAGCATTGAGATCCATAACAAAAGTAAGGAAATTTAAACCTCTCTCAAACCACGTACATCAATAAAGTCTTAAGAGATATGAGATGGAGAATTGTTGTCCTACTTCAACTCCTACAGCTAAATGGGATAAAGTGAGCCTAAATGATTGTCCACGTGATTAATATGAAAAGACACATAGTAGTAACATTTCATATACATCAGCAGTTGGTAACCTATAGTATGTGCACACTTGCATTAGGCCGGATATTTCCCTTGCTATCAAAGTGCTTGGAAGATTTTAACCTAGACATGATGCATTGGAAGGCTGTAAAGAAAAACATGTGATATCTGCAAGGCACAAAAGACTACACATCGACATATAACATGATGAACTACCTTGAAGTAGTTGGTTCATCAGATGCTGACTTAGGAGGATGTATCAATAGTATGAAATCTATTAGATAATGTGTCTTCTTTTTAGCTAGAGGTGTCATCTCATGAAGTAGCAAGAAGCAAAACCTTACTGCTTCTCATACAATAGAAGCAAAAGTTTATTGCATTACATGAGACTACATCATAGACAATATGGATAAAGAATTTTATTTTCAACTCAAGGTAATGGAATCTATTGAATGACTACTTAAAGCTTACTATGACACTGAAGCTACAGCGTCTTTGTCTAATAACCTCAAGAGTACAACCTCCTATAAGCACATGGAATTCAGATACTTTGTTATTAAGGAGATGACAAATAATCATCTAGTGTGGATTCAGTGCATCAATATTAAAGGTATAGTGGTAGATCCTTCTACTAAAGTGCCAACGTCTAGATTATGTTAGGAACTTATAATGAGGATGGGTTTGTTCAATTTGATATAAACACACCACATATAATACAGTGATTACGTATAGTTTGATGATTCTCATAATGTTTGATTGTTTGTTTTACTTAAATCTTCCCTATTTTATTGTTTGAAAATATAAAACAATTACCTTAAGACCACAGAATGAATCTCAAGGCCAATCCATTCATAAAGTACTTACCTACTCATATGAATCAGGACTAGAGGGATATTGTTGGGCCGTGTTGGATCCAGACCTATCATTATAGTCATGCATCGATAAGAATGAAAAGTTAGAACCGACAAACTGGTGTCATATACAAACCACAGTGTCTCATAATAAGAGGGATACATTACATATTCTACTGGCGTAGCCAGCATATCACGTACCCTCATCGTGCAAGAAGATGGATTTGAAGAGAAGCCCAGCTCCTCCTTCCACTGTTGTAGACTAAGCAGGGAACCTTGAGTGATAACTATGAATGGTGTCCTTAACAGCTCAATGGATTTAGGAACGGCTCCAAAACTGTTGCAGTAGACTCATTAAATCTAATGGTTTTAGTATTGCAGGAACTATGGATGTCAGTAAATCCAATTTGGGTTTATCCCACCAAACTGCTTCGAAAAATAGGATGTGGAAAAAAAATTAAGCACCTGATTAAAAAAACTGATTGGATTTGGATATAAGTAGATATCCAACCAGATTCAAATTGGATTAGTTCTAAAAATTTCCTATATGTATTATTCATACATTTTGAAAGTGGTTCTTGACATATCATGAAGCAGTTCGGACTCGGTTTAAAAGTCAAATTCTGATGTAGAAATCATATTTAAGTTGGATTCATATTATGATTTTCGATCCAAATATGATATAGGTATTTGTCTTCATTTGTATGTGAATCTGAATATGTGAACATTTAAAAAGACTATATAATTATCTTTACCCCTCTTGTGTATAAAAAATTACCATTGAAACTTAAATTATTTCTGATTGTTTTTTTTTATCAATATATTGTTGGAAAGAGGGTTGTCTTGGATAACCCTGATTCGCGTTGGCCAGCCTTTTAAGGATGCCATATCAGCCCCCTTATTTTTTGGCAGCTCGTAATTGATACTATGGAAACTATATGAAGTGAGGACAATTTTGCAAGATAGTCAATGAAGACCAAAAAAATTTGGCCAAAAAAACTAGGAAAATCTATATATATATATATATATATATATATGGTAATGTGATGATATTGTCTTTACATAATTATTTGCAATCTTATATGCATGGTGATGTCTAGTATATGAATTTATCACTTCTTAAATATTGTCCAATCTTCCCGTGGTGCATTTTTATGTAAATTAGTCTTCAACATCCAAAATATCGTCATATCGCTTCTTTTATAGATACAATCTCACATTTTCCTAGACATAATATTGCAATACTTTCTGTGGCATTATATAAATTTTATTGAAAAATATGTTTTAGAAAAGAAAGAAAAGATCTCCCAGATGACCCATACATATAGCGCAAAAAGATCATAAGGATATATCGAGGCTCGTTTGATGAGAGAGAAAGCGAGAGATAGAAGCTTATGTCATGTCACATGTCATCCCTGTTCTGTACGAAAACTAACAGCACATCAACAGAAATAGTAGCAGTAAGCCTTTACGCTGCGTTGCAGTTGATTATGCTTGTCACTAGTAGTGGTGCCACACATGGTCTTTAGAGAGAGAGAGAGAGAGAGAGAGAGAGAGAGAGAGAGAGAGTATATATATATATATATATATATATATACAATGCATACCTAAGGAAAGGAAGAACATATCTATAACAGTTAGATGTATATGCGGAAAAAAACAGGGTATTAACTAGATCACGTAACTTTGAAGGTGTCATGTTTTTTTTCAACCGGAGCATGCCCTTGGCCAGCATACCCCCATTCTTATTGTGATTGTCATTTTTGTTGCCTTTGTATAAAATATAATATAGTGGTGAATCCAAATTTCGGATCGGACCTGCAGTGGCAGTATTTTCTGCTCGGTTGCACAATTATTTCCTTCGCGTAAGAGAGAGAGTGACTCATTTTGTTTTTCTAAATCTCACAAAAAAATTGTATTTCTGGTAAGATCTGAATTAAACAGATGTACAGGTTTCCCTGAAGAGGTTCTATTGAGAGAGGAGGTAGTTTGCAAAGCATGTACATGAGCCATTGGAATTCATTTTTGCGAGATTCAGTAAAACCTCACTGGTTTCAAAACAATGAAAATGATGTAGATCTCTCTCTCTCTCTCTCTCTCTCTCTCTTCTTTGTCTTTTCTTCATCTTTTGTCCTTCCCCCCACCTGACTGCTTCTTGGGGTCATGTCTGGAGGCCGTGGCTCATTTCAGCTTGGTGGCACATTTGGGTGGAGCGCAACAACAGGGTCTTCAGGAGCACCTTCTCTTCACCAGATTCTGTGGCTCGTCTTGTGCAAGGGGATATCCAGTTCGCCATTCGGATAAAGCGCCGCCGCCTGACTGCGGGTGGGTGACTGTGCCGTTTCGTCTTTCTTCTTCTCTCTTATTTTTCTGTGCATTGTATTGTTTATTTGTTTCTCCTGCTTGCGTAATTTTGTTCTTTGCGGATTGTTTTTATATTTAGGGGACCTCTTGTCCCCAAATTTTGTTATATATTTCCATTTTATCGACTCTCTCTCTCTCTCTCTCTCTCTCCCCCCCCTCTAAAACAATTGGATTTACTGCGTATTAAAGTTTTTCTTTTCTTTTCTTTTTTTTTTTTGTCTACAACTCCATTTACTGCATATTGTATTCAAGCAAGACAAGAAATGTGTTATTAGATAGTCTAATTTTCAAAAGAAAAAAAGACAAAATTTGTAGAAAATGACGGTTCCTTCTTCATTTAGATGTTGCATTTGAATCTCCATTGTTACACCCTGAAAATTTAACCCCAATTTTTTTTCTTAAATGATGAGATGATGCTTATCATTCATGCATGTCGATTGGCTAGGTACACTCGCTCAACTATATTACAATTTCATTAAATGAACACTACACCTACTTAATTGGCATACGTTTGACCAGTCCCATCACATGATTAATATAAATAATTTGGTTGCATATTTTTGGCAATAATGGTTCTGAAAACATTTCACTAAAATGGGAAATCTAAAGGTCAATGCAATAATTCTTAAGTATTTATCACTAGAGATGCCCAAAACAGGTACGTTTACAAAAAAGGGGATCTGAGTTACTTTGGACTAGACAATGAGCCATTTACAAGTGTATAAATTTAAACAACAAAGCAAAATGTGTAAGAATGTATGTGTGTGTGGGCCTCAGGTCTCCAAACCACTCATCTAGATCATTCGCTCGTTCCTAGCGATGTATCACGAGTCAAGCCAACTCGGGCTCAACTAAAACAATGCATGTGTATGCTTGACTCGAGCTTTGACTCGTTTAACAAAGGAGTCGAACTCGAGCTTGAGTTGAAATTTGAGTTATAAAGGGTCAAGTTTGAGTTAAACATGCTTGACTAATTCAAAGGGGACTCAGCTCGTGCTTTTCCTGTTTGTTAATGTTTATGGGCATGTCCATAGTTTTCACGAATTTGAAAAGAAAGAGGAGTGTGGTATAAATTTGTAGACTTGGGAGAGTTAAGTATAAAATTTGTATTTAAATTTACATTTTTCTCTTGTATATGTGGATCAGCACGTGATGGCACATGCAAAGACACGTCTAGACATTCTACTAAATAGGCAGCCTCTTTCTTTTCATGGTGAGCAGAATATTAATATAGTTTGTTCTATTTAATGTTCTTAAATTTCTAATTGACAATTCGATTTGTGAATTTGAATAAGGATAGCAGATCTTGTATAATTAGAATAGTTATGTTGATTTGTAAATAACTAGGAAGTCAGATTTTGAAATCTTCCTCTGATTTAATAGAACGTCCTATTCTACTCGTTTATAATTGGGACTATTGAGGAAGAGCAGTTAAAGAATTTTGTAGGTTCTTGTTGATTTATTCGAATGGATTATTTAATTGGGCAGATTTAGTATAATTATATCTATTAATTGTTTGTGAAATTGTTAAAACTATATGTTTGACTTTTCGTGACTCAATCATTTATAGTTGTGACGTTTAGAAATTGGAGATATACTGATGATATGTCTCTCAACACTTCTTTGGAAGCTAGAAATTAGAGACGTATACTTTTAACATTCCTTAGAGGCTAGGACCAAGGGGCAAATGAATGTTATCCCTCTCAACACTTCCATAATGGCTCACTGTTAACGTAGTCCCTGCGATGGAACGTAACACGAGCAGATCTGCTTCCCGTCCTTCTTCTCCATTTCGGCCTGCACTCTTCAGAAGGAAGCCCGCAGGCAGTGGCTAAGGGAGTAAGGGTCTGGCAGATGTCTTTAGGAAGAAAAGAATGCGACTTGGGCACGACCACAAATACTCTAGTTTTCCGAAGGATAAGCTCTAAAACGTTATCTTTATGAAATAAATTGCATTCTACACGATGTGGTTGTAATGGTACAACTAATTGGGCTTCTAGCAACCATGGACGTCGATAAGGAGTGCGATCAAGCGGATGCCACCCAGATGTCTTGAAAAGAGAATGCTATGGGACTCCTCACGCTGTGCATGCCGTCGCTCCACACTATATAACCAAAGCTCGGCCATGGCAGCTCGCCAGGCGACTCCGCCCACAACTCGAACTTGATCGAGTAGGTCAGCTTCTGGTCTGTGGCGGCGAATGAGAGCCTACTTGGGGACACAGTTATCTTCACATGAGATGGAACGGATACACTAGCTTCGTAGGTCGAGTTGCTGGGTCCGACGTTGGTGACGGTTCTTTGGTACTGGATCACTAGCTGGGGTCCGAAAACGACTGAAAAGGAAGGGTAGTTGAGATTCCCAGGGTTGCCGAACCTGGAGCAATCAACGGTTTCGCCCTGGGCGATGACGGCGATCCTCTCTGGATTGTATCCGACGGCACAGAGATATACCAGGTAATCGCTGACATCGGCGTCGTATACCAGCCCTGGATTCAGGGCTTTATTTGGATCGACATGGCCGGATCCATGAACGAATGGCGTAGATTCGGTTCCGAATGCCACGTCCTTGATCGGCGAGCCGGAGTTGTCGACGGCGTACGCCGTCGTCATGAGGGCCGACTTGATGGCGGCCGGACTCCACCCCGGGTGAGCCTTCCTGAGCAGGGCTGCCAAGCCGCTGACGTGGGGGCAAGCCATGGAGGTGCCCGATATGATGTTGAAGTCTACCCGGCGAGAGTCGATATCCAGGCCCGTAGGCCCGGCAAACCCAGTCCAGCCGGCGAGGATGTTGACTCCGGGCGCCACGACGTCTGGCTTGATGATCTCCGGCGAGATGAAATGAGGCCCGCGGGAGGAGAAGGCAGCAACTTGGGGCGCGGACAGGGAGCGGCCAGTCACCGTGCCCCTGAAGGCTATCGTCGCATTCGGCGAGGCAACGGAGCCGGCGTATCGACGGATCTTCTTGGCCGCGGTGTGGCCCACCATCGTAGCAGGCAGAAGGTGTGCGTCGGCAACTAGCTCTTCGCCGCTCTCCGCGGTGTTTGCCAAGATCATGCCAGCGCCGCCGGCTTCTTTGACGCTGCTCCCCTTCTCCACGCGGGCGTTGAAACCACGGTCACACAGGACAATCTTCCCGGCGACTATGGTCGGATCCAACGAACCCGGAAGGCAGAGACTGCTGGAGTACCGTTCCGCTTGGTATACTAACGGGAGCCGATCTGATCCGAGAGGATTACCGCTGTAGAGGGAAACCCCTCCCAAGACGGTGCCATCACCGAGAATGACGTCTGCCGGGAACTCACGATCGATGGTCGACGCCCCGACTGTTAGGATCCACGGTGCGATGTTCACGGCCGTTTTTGGCTCTGGGCCGGAGTTCCCGGCTGAGCACGAGACCAGGACGCCACTGCGGATGGCCCCGAAGGCACCAATCGCGATCGAGTCATAGTCATAATCTGGAGCGGAACCGGTGGCACCGACAGAGAGTGAGATGATATCGACGCCGTCGGACACGGCTTGGTCCATCGCCGCCAGAATGTCGGAGTCAAAGCATCCTCGGCTCCAGCAGATCTTGTATGCAGCGATGCGGGCCAACGGAGCCATGCCCCTTGCCTCGCCTTCCGCGTAACTGAAGAATCCGGCACCGGGAACGGCTGCTCCTGCAGCCGTCGACGCCGTGTGCGTCCCGTGGCCGTCCGTATCGCGGGGAGACAATAAATCCGTCGTCCCGTTCATCATCCTCACAGAGGCGACATACCCTTTATGGTAAAATCTCGCGCCGATGATCTTATTGTTGCAAAAATCGGGGCCTGCGTCGCACTTCCCCTGCCAGCGATTTGGCGGACGCGGGAGGCCTGCATCGGAGAAGCTCGGCCTCTCCGGCCAGATCCCGGTGTCCAGGACCCCGATGACAATGTCGTCGCCGTAGTTGGCCGCCGGCCAGAGGCCGTTGGAATCGGTGAGAGACAAAAACCGCGGCGTCCTCGTCGTGTGGAGGTGGTGGACCCTGTCAGGCGTGACGGCAAGGACTCCGGGGAGTCTCCGGATCGACTCAGCCTGGGAGCGAGAGAGCCGTACTGCAAAGCCATGGGCAATACGGCTATAGGTATAGAGGATGCGGGCAGGGCGCAGCTCGCCGGCGACGGAACTGAGAAGGGCGTGGTACCAGCGGTGGTTTGTGGCAAAGATCGACGGCTTGTGTGCCTTGGAGACGTGAACAATGAAAGTCTCCCTAGCCGTGCCACTGATCGACGAGAAGAGGAGGGTCAGAAAGACGATGAGATGAAGGACGGACGGCGGCGACATGGTGAAGGATCTGGCACGGCACCTGCTTTCGCGGAGGATGGAAACGCTCAGATATAAGGGATGGGAATTCTGCTCAACGGGCGGTGGAGATTTCAGTTTCGCCACCAATGGCCAACGGATATCATCTCTGCCTGCGGACAAAAATGTGGGCAGGCCCCCACAATCTTCCCTTGGCACGACCCTGCTATCACCGCTACTTAGCGGTCCCGCTGCTTCCACCTATTGGCTTCGATAGGGTCAGATGGCTAAGCCTGTACCAATACGGTGAGGCCGACAGGAGAAGCTCCGTCGAGGGGCAACGGCGAATGTCCATGTATCTTCTGGGCAACGTTTGAGTACTTAAGTAGCAGGTATTTTTTTCCTGGGATTTTTATTTCATCTTTCCTATGCTTTTATTTGTTTGATTTCCTACCACCTTTGTTTTGGGTATTTTAGTATCATGTTTCTTTGTGTGTGGAACTTAAATACATTTGTTTAGTAAATTAAAAAAATATACAGACACTAGATTCTTTAAAAAAAAAAAAAGAAACCAAATTTGATGGAAGTAAATTTTCATATCTGCAAATTTTCCACCAAATTTAAACTTTTGTTTCACCTCTACAATGAGGTTCCATTTTTTCAAGGGAGCCCTTGATGATTTCTCAACACGTCGCCGTATTAAACGGTCTGTCCAGGAACGAGATCGCATTATTTTTTAAATATAAACTAAAAAACCAAACTCTCATCTGAAAAGATCTTTCCACATGAATGGTGGGCATCATTGTGTGATATATAGCCCAAGGAAGAAATAAGTTGTTGTCTAATCAAGTGGCGGGTCTAATAAGGAAAAAGGCTCGTTTCTGGCTATAATATTATTAGATATTAAGAGAAAAAATAACTCATGTCTCCATCGATTCATTTCCAAAACAATTAATAAGTACATCATTTTCATTACGTACTGGTAGACGACAAGCGGAAATGGTGAACTTTATCCCCAACTTTTGAAGAAGGAAGATTCCGCAAGACAGCAATTGGAAAAAGGTGGATTCATATAGGACAACTTTCATGATCATCAATGCGATATCGCCAAATCGTCCATGAAAAGCTGCAGGATAAGAGTTAGGAATTTGCCTTCTCAAGTACAGAACAGTTTCTCAACTTAATCATCATACTAAGTTTCCAGGTGACTGTGGCTCTACTGAAAGGAGTTTGCTGTTAAAGCTGAGAAGAATGATAACATGATTTCCTACTAGGGATGTTAATGGATCGGATATCAATTGCTTTTAAAAAATTGGATATGGTAAGTAGGGGTGAACACGAGCCAAGCTGAGCCCGAGCTTGGCCAGCTCGAACTCGGCTTGCCTTCTATTTTGCACAGCTCGAGTTCGGCTCGATCTTGAATCAAGTCATATAATGTTAATTTGGGCTCAGCTTGATCAAACGTGTCATAGCTCGAACTCGAGCTCGTTTAACTAGTTTGTAGTGTCTCTCGTATACAGGTGTGTTGCAGTATATGACTATGGAGAAAGATGGCAGTGAGCGTGCAAACGAGGGTTTCTGATTGATCTGAAACCCTTTTGCTTGCTGAGTGAGGGTTTCATATTGGTTTGAAACTCTTTGCTTTGCTGAGCGAAGGTTTCATTCCTCACTCGTTCGTGTCTTCTCTTTTGATAAACCATGGTGCCCACCCTACAGTCCATCATTTCGGCCTAAGGAATTCCCATTTCGCCAATCGAAAAGAAGGAACACGCACAAACGCCGACCTTCTCTTCTTCAGGGGGAAATGAAAGAAAAAAACAAAAAACAAACTCCTTGCTCCAATGAACGAGGGTTTCATATTCTAAAGCTCCAGCAAGCAAGGGTTGTTGGGATTTCCCCATCTGGATAGTTCTGTGTCGATACGGATCCATATCCGTTTCGGACCCTAAGTATAAATACTTGTGTCTTGTGATGGTGTGAGACACATCAAGTTTTTTACCGTCTAGGTAATCGGTCCCCTTAGCCATACGTAAATTGCCTGTCCCCATCACTGGGCTGCTATGGCTGAGGAGAGAAACTCATTGCCGCCGCCGCCAATGCCGCAGGGGAATGACTATATGGGGACTGTAGCCGTTCTTCCCACAACCGCCGACATTCAGTCGGCGGTCGCCTCTACAGGTTCTTCTTCCGCCCTATATGAAACACATGAATCATGAATGTCTCTTTCGATTTCTGCATTTTCGTTTTGTGCGCTATCTAGATTCCTCGCAAAGTTCCAACAATGGGTTACGGGCCCACACCACGCTTCTGCTCCGCGGTTTCCCTTTGTATACTGTCTTCACGCAAAGGGAATAGGGCAGAAATTGGTAACCTGTCGATAGTAGGGCAGAAACTAGGGGCGCCGGATTCCGGCCGTCAGGCAGGCATCGGCCGGCCATTAGCGACGGTCGGACCTCTGCGTCCTGGCGTGACTCACCGGCAGCCACCCATGCCGTTGGGTGGCCTGCCGGTGGTCTTTTCGGCACCGTTTCAGTCGCTCGACAGAACAACAGGGAAAGGGGAAGGCGACGGGTGTCTGCAGGAAGGGAGATCACCCGTTCCGTTGAAGGTCGATTGCAGGAAGGGAGGCCACCGGCGGGTTCGCCGTCGCCGGACAGCCCTGACGGCACCCGCCGGCGTCCACCCAATCACCCGTCGTCCTCTCGCCGCCACCGGTCATGCCCAAATCTGAAAAATGGAGGGCACAGGGACAGACGATGGCTGAGGAGGGCGATGGCCGGTCAGAGGCCTGCCGGCGGCTTCCCTGTAGCCGTGCGGCGCCGTGAGACTGGTCGGACCTCTGCATCCTGGCGTGACTCGCCGGCAGCCACCCACGGCGTTGGGTGGCCTGCCGGTGGTCTTTTCGGCGCCGTTTCAGTCGCTCGACAGAACAACAGGGAAAGGGGAAGGCGACGGGTGTCTGCAGGAAGGGAGATCACCCGTTCCGTTGAAGGTCGATTGCAGGAAGGGAGGCCACCGGCGGGTTCGCCGTCGCCGGACGGCCCTGACGGCACCCGCCGGCATCCACCCAATCACCCGTCGTCCTCCCGCCGCCACCGGTCATGCCCAAATCTGAAAAATGGAGGGCACAGGGACAGACGATGGCTGAGGAGGGCGATGGCCGGTCAAAGGCCTGCCGGCGGCTTCCCTGTAGCCGTGCGGCGCCGACCCAAGGCTTCCCTCAACCCGTCGGAGAAGAACCCACCGTTCCCTGTGTTCGGCGTTTTGCAGAGGAGCGGCGGTTTCTCGCTGTCTGAAACCGCTAGCTCAGTCGATCCGGAGACGGTCGAGCGGGGAACGGTTGGACCTGGATCAGGTCGTGTTGACCCGACCCAGATCCATAATGTTAAAAAAAAAAACCCGTTCCCGCTCGTCTTCTGCCCGCCCGCTTTTTTCATTTCATTTTGGATCGGGTCGGGTCCTGTCGACCCCGATCCGTATCCATTCGGTTTGATTTTAAAACAGAAACGATTCAGTCCGTTTCAGAACCGATTCGATCCGTTTCAGGACCGTTCAGACATTTTGGGACCAATTCGGATCTTTTTTGGACCGGTTCAGTTGATTTTCAGACCGATTCATTCAGTTTTAGAACCGATTCGGGTCTTTTCAAACCGATTCAGAGTTGTTTGAGACTGGTTCTTTCCTTTTTTCGGACTGGTTCATCTAGTTTTCCACCGGTTGGGTCCATTTAGGACTGATACGGGCCGGTTCTAAGCTAGAGGAAGCTGGTACATGTGTTTTTATGCCCATTTAAGGTGTTTAATGGATTGGTTCGATCATTTTAGATCGATACGGGACCAATTCATTATGTTTTATGGAGCTTTAATGAATAATTTAGATAGCATTAAGTTGATTATTCAGAAATGATTCGTGTGTTTCATTTTAAATGTGTTATTATGACATATTATATTTTTGTATCCTGTTTTGTTTAGGATTATGCTAAAGTTAATTTTTATTGCATGATCATAAAGTTGTACGATAACGCTAATGTAAGGAGCCTATGATTAGTTAAATCATGTTATACCTCACCAAAGTGACTACGCATGATTTAAAGGCACATTAGTGTTTCATGTTGTATTTATTCTCATTTGAAGTAACATAATTACCCAAAGGTAGTGTGTTATGTTCAAGAGAATAAGTAGAGTAAAATAGGAAAATAGATCCTTATATAGTTCTGTCATTTTACACCCAAAGTTATTATGCTTAACTATAGTTTGGATTTACATTTCCTAGTTTTACTAGATAAAGTTAAGACAGAATACATGTGCGCATTAGGTATATTACCAAAGTATTATCCTAATGACTCCTGGTATTTGTCTTGGAAATAGTAGACATAAAGAGCCTTTTATTTGGTTTACTGTTCCATATGGTTTGTCTCATATAATGCATGTCAACTTATAGATGTCTTTTGTCGTCTGCAGTGCCTGGATCTATTTATTTTAATGGCTCAAATTTTATACCTTTACTTGATGATTCAAATTATGCTGAATGGAAAGAAAATGTTGTGTTTACATTGGGGTATATGGATCTAGATATGGCTTTGAGGAGACATGAGCCACCACCTCTTACACCAGAAAGTATACATAATGAAATAGTGTATTTTGACAAGTGGGAGCGTTCTAACCGACTAAGCTTGCTGCTTTTGCAATCAAGGGTCGCTAAGAACATACGTGGTGCTATCCCACCTTGTAGATCGATGAGAGAGTTCTTGGATGCAGTTGAGGCTCAGTTTGTCAGCTCTCATAAAGCCAGAGCTAGTACCCTAATGTCAAAGTTAATATCTATGAAATATCAAGGAGGGGTAACATTCACCAGCATACGTTAGAAATGAGGAACATTGCTTCTCAATTGAATGACATGAAGTTGACTATTTCTTAATCTTTCTTGGTATTCTTTACTTTGACCTATTTACCAGCTGAATATACTCATTTTAAGATCGGTTACAACACACATAATACTGAATGGACATTCAATGAATTGATGTCTAAGTGTGTTGAAGAGGAAGAAAGAATGAAATGTGAGAAGTTGCAAAGTGCACATATGGTTTCTCACTCTGGGCTGGTAAAGTTGGCATAAAGAAAAGTTCAATGAAAATGAGTGCCAAGAAGAAGTCAACAGGACAAACTGCTTTTCAAACTGCACAGTCTAACTTAGTCCCTATAAAGTGTTTCTTTTGCAAGAAAAATGGGCATAAGAAGTCAGACTGCATCAAGTACAAGAATTGGTTAGAGAAGAAAGGTAACATGTCATTTGTTTCACTTGAAAGTAATATGTTACATGTTCCTATTAATAGCTGGAGGATTGACTCTGGTACTACTGTGCATATTGCCAATAATTTACAGGACTTTCTGAACAAAAGGGAACCAACAATACATGAGAGGAGCATTTTCTCACGAAATAAAATGCGCTCACATGTGAAGGCTGTAGGAGAATGCCAGATTAGGCTTGATACTGGCTTTGTTTTGGATCTTCATGATGTTTTCTTTGTTCCATCATATAGTAGAAACTTAATTTTTGTATCAAGACTGGACAAATTTGATTTTTGTTTAAAGTTTAAAAATTCAAAAATGTTGATTTATGAAGATCTTGTTGAAATTGGTTCTGCTATTTTGTGTGATGGTTTATACAAGTTGAATGTGAAGATCCAATCTCCTGAATGGTTGGTTTTTAGTCATTGTATAAGTGGCAATAAGCGTAGTACCATAAAGGATGATTCATACATGTTATGGCACCGCCGTTTGAGTCATATCTCTGAAAAGAGAATAAGGAGACTCATAAATGAAGGGATCTTACGATCTCTTGATTTTACAGATAACGACATTTATGTAGATTGCATAAAGGCAAAGCAAACTAACATATATAAAGAAGGTGCCGAGCTACTGAAAAGTTAGGAATTGTTCACACAGATGTTTGTGGACATTTCCCTCCTTGTTACACAGGCGAAAAGTATTTTGTCACCTTTATAGATGACTATTCTCGATATTTGTATCTCTACTTAATCTTTGAAAAATCCGATGTGTGTCAAGTTTTCAAAGACTATAAGAAAGAAGTAGAGAAACAAACCGGTGAGGTTATCAAGATAGTCAGATCAGATAGATGTGGTGAATATTATGGTAGGTTCACTGAGATGGGACAAAGGGAGGGACCATTAGCGCGATTTTTTTTTAAGGAAGAAGGCATTGTGCCTCAATACACTATGCCAGGCAGCGCCTACCAAAATGGTGTTGCTGAAAGAAGAAATCGTACGCTTAAAGAAATGGTTCGAGCTATGTTAAATTACTCTACTCTCCCTCTAACCTTGTGGGGTGAAGCTCTCAGGACAACAGTGCATATACAGAATAGGGTTTCTACTAAGGTTGTTCCCATAACTCCTTACGAGTTATGGACAAGTAGGAAACCTTCTCTTTCTTATATGCACATATGGGGATGTTCTGCTGAATCTAAATTGTATAACCCCTACGTAACAGCCTTTGATCCTAGAACAACCAGTGGTTTCTTTATTGGTTATCCAGAAAAATCAAAAAGCTATAGGTTTTATTGTCCATTTCATACACCACATATTATGGAAACAGATAAGGCTAAGTTCCTGGAAGATGGCTCATTTGGGTTAGATGCATTACAAAACCTCAATTTTGAGAAAATACAGGATACTGAAAGTAGACCTGATAAAGAGAATATAAATGTGTATGATTATGTTGTCTCTCAGGATGACATGAATGCAAATCATACAGGCAATGCATCAGATCCAGATGAATTAAGTGTAAATCATACTGATGAACACAAACAGGATGTAGACATACAAATTGAAAATGATCAATTACATGTTCGTAGATCTACAAGGGCCAGGAGATCTGCCATATCATCAGACTATGTGGTATACCTACAAAAGCCTAGTGATTTCATAGATGTTGATGATGATCCTTTCACATTCATTGAAGTCGTTGAAAGCAAACAATATAGGCACTGGATTAATGCCATGAAAGAAGAGCTTGACTCTATGGCTAAAAACCAGACATGAAGCCTTGTGTCGTTGCCTGAAGGAGTAAAACCCGTAGGGTGTAAATGAGTCTATAAGACCAAGAGGGACTCTAAAGGCAACATAGAGAGATACAAAGCAAGATTGGTTACTAAAGGATTCACACAAATGGAGGGCATTGACTATAATGAGACATATTCACCTGTCTCTGCTAAAGAGTCAATGAGGATTGTCCTTGCACTTGTAGCTCATTTTGACTTAGAGCTACATCAGATGGATGTGAAAACGGCTTTCTTGAATGGTGATTTGGATGGAGAGGTATATATGGATCAACCTCAAGGGTTTTCTGAGAGTGGTAAAGATCATTTGGTTTGCAAGCTTAATAAAGCGATTTATGGACTTAAACAGGCCTCACGTCAATGGTACATTAAGTTTTCCGAAGTCATTACGACTTTTGGGTTTACATAAAACATCATTGATTGATGTGTGTATCTTAAGACATGTGATAATAAGTTCATAATTTTGACTTTATATGTGGATGACAATTTGCTTGCTTCAAATGATCTTCAATTGCTAACAGAAACCAAACATTTTCTCGCATCTCATTTTGAGATGAAGGACATGGGTGAGGCTTCATTTGTTCTCGGCATTGAGATTCGTCGAGACAGATCTAAATGTGTTTTAAGTGTCTCCCAATCAGCATACATCAATAAAGTTCTTAAAAGATATGAGATGGAGAATTGTTCTCTTATTTCGGCACCCATAGCTAAAGGGGATAAATTGAGCCTAAATGATTGTCCAAAGGACGAATTTGAAAAGGCACAAATGATCAACATTCCATATGCATCTGCGGTTGGCAGCTTGCAGTGTGCACAGATTTGTACTAGGCGTGACATTTCCTTTGCTGTTGGCATGCTTGGTAGATTTCAATCTAATCCAGGCATTGCACATTGGAAGGCCGTAAAGAGAGACATGAGAAGGGACAAAAGATTACATGTTGACATATCGCAAGGTGGACCATTTAGAAGTGATTGGCTATTCTGATGCCGATCTTGGAGGATGTACCGATAGTAGAAAGTCTACTACTGGTTTTGTTTTCCTTGTATCAGGAGGTGTCATCTCATGGGGGAGCAAAAAACAGACTGTGACTACTGCTCACACCATGAAAGCAGAATTCATTGCATTATATGAGACTACATCGCAGGCAATTTGGATAAAGAACTTCATTTCACAGCTTAAGATAGTGGAATCTATTGAGAGACCACTTAAGGTTCAATAATGAAGTTGCAGTGTCATTTTCCAACAACAACAAAAGTACTACTTCTTGTAAGCATATAGAACTTAAGTATTTTGTTGTTAAGGAAATGACAGAGAATCAACTAGTGTGTATTCAACACATTGGAACTACAGATATGGTTGCAGATCCTCTTACTAAAGCGCTAGCATCTGGTATGTTCTTTGAACATGTTAAGAGGATGGGTTTGTGTAGTTCAATATAAACACACTATTATGCAAACATTTATGAATGTGATCACATAAAGTTTGTTGATTCTCATTCAGTTTGTTGTCTATTTATTTTGTATTCTCATTTGTTTGTTGAGAAGTTTTGTAAGACAATAAGGTGGGACCTTGGAATGGATTTTAAGGCTAATCCATTCATTTTGTTTACCCTTGATATCGACTTGGACTAGTGGGAGATTGTTGGGATTTCCCCATCTGGATAGTCCTGCGTCGATACGGGTCCATATCCGTTTCGGACCCTAAGTATAAATACTTGTGTCTTGTGATGGTGTGAGACACATCAAGTTTTTTACCGTCTGGGTAATCGGTCCCCTTAGCCATACGTGAATTGTCTGTCCCCATCACTGGGCTGCTATGGCTGAGGAGAGAAACTCATTGCCGTCGCCACCGCCGCCGCCGCCAATGCCGCAGGGAAACGACTCTATGGGGACTATAGCCGTTCTTCCCACAGCCGCCGACATTCAGTCGGCGGTCGCCTCTACAGGTTCTTCTTCTGCCCTATATGAAACACATGAATCATGAATGTCTCTTTCGATTTCTGCATTTTCGTTTTGTGCGCTATCTAGATTCCTCGCAAAGTTCTAACAAGGGTCTCATCCCTCACTCGCTGTGAGCGAGGGAGTTTTGAAACCCATGCTTGTTGGAGCAAGGGTTTTTAAGAAACCCTTGTTCCAGCGAGAGAGGGTTTAGACTCTGAAACCCTTGACTTAGAGTTAGAGAGAGAGAGAGAGAGAGAGAGAGAGAAAAAAAAAAAAGAGGCATACCTTCATCCCTCACTCACTGCGAGCGAGGGAGTTTTGAAACCTATGCTTGTTGAAGCAAGGGTTTTGAAGAAACCCTGGGTTTCATATTCTCAACCCTACTTAGAGTTAGAGAGAGAGAGGCATACCTTCATCCTCACTCGCTGCGAGCAAAGGAGTTTTGAAACCCACGCTTGTTGGAGCAAGGGTTTTGAAGAAACCCTTGTTCCAATGAGTGAGGCTTTCATATTCTGAAACCCTCGACTTAGAGTTAGAGAGAGAGAGAGATAGGCGTACCTTCACTGGCTTTACAACAGCAAATGGGAAACAGTGGTGTCGAGCATTGAAGAAGAAGAATAATAATAAGAAGAAGAAGAAAATGAAGAAGAAGAAGAAAGAGAGGAGAGAGAACGCACAGGATGAAATGAAACATAAAATGAAAAAAACAAAATAAGTATTGTTTTTGCTCGAGCCGAGTCGAGCTTAAAACATTTGAGTTCAATGAATTCGAACTCGGCTCGACTAAAAAAATGAGTCAAAAAAATGAGCTCGAGCTCGGCTCGTTTATTAAAATAGTCGGCTCGAACTCGGTTTCGAGTCAAGTTTTAACCAGCTGAGCTCGAGTTGCTTGGTTTGTTGTTCACCCCTAATAGTAAGCGGTTTAACATCTGATTAAGAAAATCGGATCAGATTCGGATTCGATTTTAAATAAATATTCGATCAGATATTAACTATCTTAACAAGTATATCCGAATCTGAATTAACTTGTTATCTGAATCTGAATTATAACCTGATATCCGAATCTGAACCATGAGTTGATATTTGAATCTGAATTGTAACTTGATATCTGAATCCAAACCACTTGAACCGTAGGCTTTGAAGTTGCAACTTATGACATGGTAGGATTTTTGGGCAAAAGGTTTAGCCAAACTCACTGACTTAACATTTTACCATGAGACGAATATAAAAATTTATATGAATGTATAATCTAATTAAGAGCTAACAACTTACATGGAGTTGCATATAATAATAGCCTTATACTTACTATATACATCATTTAACTTAAAATATTTAAAATTATACCATATAAAACTAATTAATTAACATTGTATTTCATTAAATATTTTTTTGTAATCAAGTAAACTATTATAGTTAAAGCATCAACTAATCTTAAATAATTTATTTATTTAATTAAAAATAATAAAGAAAACTTGAATAAAAAAATTCAACAAAATAGGAATTTCTAAAATATAAAAAAGACACTTTAGTGCTATAAATTTTTTAATGGATCCTTATGTCAAATTGGTTACAAGAATAGCTATATTATATATTTAAAAAATAGCAGGCTAAAAAAATATTAGCATGTACGTCATGTATGAAAAAAAAAAGTTGATAGCAAACAATGTACCTTTTAAAAAAAACCAACTTAAAAAAATATGTTTTATAATAAATAAAAATCTTAAACACATTATGATATTCATTTTAAGTGAAGTGCATAATCTTAAATAAATATATTTAATATGAAAAAACTGCTAAACTCATAAAAAAGTTCTATTTATCAAATTTTTAATTTACTTATTTAATCAATCAACTAAATTATTTTGTATAATCATATAATTCATTCAAAAATCTTAGGTATTTGATATATAACACATAATTCACAAATTTGAAAACAAAAGCCTTTAACTAGCAGGAAAACAACAAATTTTTTTATTTAATAAACTATCTTATATATTATTAGAGTAATTATATAATTTTACGTAAAAAAAAATATTGTAATAAAAGTAAAAGGACTAATAAATTATTTGATATATCATTGAACACTCTTTTTATGGATGTAACACAAACTATTTCAGTTAGATCAATGAAATGAAAAAATATTATTAAATAATGTCTTTTTAATGAAAAATAATATGTGTCACCTGATTTAATAATTTACAATAAGTGATCATTATAAAATAATAGTTTACTCAATTAAAATATGTTATTAGTTAAAAATAAATCAATTAATGTTCAATATGCACAATTATTATGAAGAATGTATGAAACTCAAATAGACTAGAAAAAAAAAGAGAAAATTGAATCAATGAACGGGTAGGTGCAGACTCAGTTGTTTGACCAATTAAGAATGATCTTAACCGTTGATTTGACCCATAAAAATTTTAAAAAAAATAAAATAAAGTATTTTAGTCTTTAACTATTAATTGACATGCTTTTATCATCCCTCTTCCACAATTATCAATGTTGACAAAATCAACTCTGTGTCCCAACTGACGAGACAAAATTCAAAATGTCATTTATAATGAGTACAATACCTCATAAAAAGCTGTTTTGAAATATTTGGATATGTGAAAAAATAGTTTTTAATTAGTTTTGAATAATTAGTTCGATGTTTAGATGACACACTTAAACTCATTTTCTTAAATACATAGGGATAAGGCGTGATTAACAATTTTTTTGTTGCGAAAGTAAAACTATAGTTTTAAAATTTTAAGTGAAGCCAAAACATAATCTTTTAATTTTTTTTTATATACGATATACTTACAAGTTGTTTAGTTGCAAGAGTCAAACTATAGTTTTAAAATTTTAAATGAAGCCAAAACATAATTTTTTAAATTTTTTTATATGTGATAAACTTACCAATTGTTTTGAAAGCACAACTATTAAGATATAAATTTATAAGATGAAATTAAATAATGACTAAATTTGTCAACTAGCTTTAGGTTCGATATGAAATTGAAATTAGAAAACCATGGTTGTTCTTTTACGCCTGATTTAAGTGAAGCCAAAACCATTCTTTTTTTACCTCATTTAAAACGAAAATAAAGCTTCCAATGAAGAACTTTGATGAGAGCCCCGTGTGCGAGGGAACGAGCTTGGCGAGCCGATGATGTGAGGTTTTATGTGCATACTTTTCTTTTTTTCTTTCTCCTTTCGCCAAGTTTTTCTATGTTCGCTGAAGCCTGAAGCTTCATCTTCTCTCTCTTTTTTCCCCATCGCTTTTTCTGGCGGCTTGGTATACTGGTGTCTCAGAAGAGCATGCCATATAAGGTAAGCTACCCACTATCTCTATTTTCTCATCAAAGCAAAGCAGATTTGTTGGTGTCTGCATCATGTTGCTGCCAGTGGCCTGCTCTATTCAAAGAATTTGTTTTGCAGTCTCCGTTTACTGTGATGGATTGGTGGACTCTCTTTTGGTTCCATTGAGGAACATATCATGCATCTGGTTGACAGGATTTTTTTTTTCAGTGGGTAATTAGACTAGACGAGCACATGACTAATTCATTCAGTTGTACTTTTCTTTGAATCTCTTCAGTAGTTTCTAGCTTTTGTTGTTGAAATGAAGGATTTTCTGTTTTCTGAGCAACTAGAAATTTCTCGCTTGACGCTTCCGATTTCAAATTGGAACTTCTGATCATGTTTTGTAACTTCTCCCACTTAAGAATCATTCAAGCATCCAATTGCTAAATACTTTTGGTAAGTACATTAGATTATGTCGTCATGGTACTCACACAGCTATTCCCTTTGTTTGAAAAGGATCTTCGACACGTTCTCAGTTGGATCTCTAAGAACAGTTGATGTCAAGCAGCTCGCGAACATGGGTATCATCCTTGTGCAGCTCATTTGACACATAGGCCCTCATTTGAAACATAGGCCCGAGTTCAACCATAAGTCCTTATATTTATTTCTATGCTAACTCAACAACTTTTCATTCCACGGTCAGGTTACGTTAATGACAGGGAAGTGGAGAAGGCAACAATACGTGAGCAGCTTCTGCAAATAGTTGAAGGCAGAGAAGGTGATTTCAGTCTTCCGTTGGGTGAAAAGCTGAGCAGCTTCTGCAAATAGAGCTTTGTTGCTGCCATTAGTTAAATTGATATGGTATGATTATCTTTGTATGTCGTACACATTAATGGTTTTAATGTTAGAGGTTGCCATTCATCCAATTTCATTTCTTTTGTGGATACTCTTCCTTAAGTAACATGGGTATGGGTTCAATTATAGATATGGAAAAGCAAGTACTAAATTTTTTAAAAAATTGAGTATGAAGGTATGACAGTGTTTATATGTAAATATATAATATATATATATAATAATCTATAAAAAATCCTCAAAATTAAAAAACTGATATACATATTTACATTCAATATTTAGGATATTACATTCAATATATATATATATATATATATATATATATATATATATATATATATATATATATATATATATATATATATATATATATATATATATGTCCGATTTATTTACTACCTTTAGAAGTTTCACAGAGTAAGTGACTGTTTTTTTCATTTTCAAACAATTAAAAGATGAACGTTAATAGAAAACTGTGAGAAATGTAACAAGACAGACAAATTACTAAAGGTGAACGGATTATATGGCAGAAATGAATTAAATTTCTTACTGCATTCGGATTAGATTTGGATACAACTTAAAAGTTGGATTTGGATTAGATTCGGATCGGATTCGGATATAACTTAAAAGTTGGATTCGGATCGAATTCAGATATAACTTAAAATTTGGATTCGGATCGGATTCAAGTATAACTAAAAAAACATATTCGGATGTAGATTTTAAAGTCGGATTCGGATATGGTATAAACTTTTTTTCATCAAAATTTGAATCCTAATCCAAATCCAAATATATGAATACCTGAAAAATCGGATATGGTAAAAGATATATTCGATCCAAACCCGATCTATTGACATCCCTATTTCCTATTCACCCTGATACAAATAAATGTTGTCATATTTGGGTGAGCCGGACGTTTTCCATAGTTCAAATGAAAGTTGAAGCTTCCCCCTTCTCTTTACCCCTAGAGTCCTAAGCAGAGTTGGTGCTAAGCCATCAGATAGTCACATGCTTTTACTTGCATGTAGAACTCACCCCACTTTTTGATATAGGAACATAGTTTCAGGCGGGTCAAGCTACGGACCACACATGTGTAGCCTATACATTTGAGCTATGTCCCTTGGAACAAGAAATCTTGTCAAATTGAAAGTGATACCAAAACAAAAAAAAAAATCTAAAAATCTGAAGTGTAATTACATGCAATAGCGAGACCTCCTAGTTTGATTGACATGTTTGCTTTGTAAGTTACTATTTAAACCAGTGGCATGATAATCATGAGTTTCGCCAACAGCTCTAACCATCAGCAAAGACTCATGGAAGCCATTGGCAATTATTACACCGATGGCTCATGTCATGGACTCACTTTCTTCTACCCATGCAGCCCGGCGGTCACTCGTCCACCATAAGCTTAAAGGGGCAAAGGGGTGTGAGGATAACTTAAAAATAATGAGTGGATGCAGAAATTAAAGATCACAAGAAAATTAATGGATGCTCTTCCAATGAGCATAGATCGCATTCATCACAAGAACAATGTAAGCAAAGAGGTTTAGAAGAAAGCTCAACTTTCCTCACATAGAATAGCTGAGGCCTCTTACAAAGATTCAAATGCCGACCACCTAAATCAGAAGATCCCCAACATGCACTGGGACCGGTGAAAGGGTTACTCTGTTACAAGGGAACAAAATCATAAATCAAAGACATTATAAGCACACAAAAAAAAGCAAAATAGACTCAAGTGTAGGGGAACAGGCTCCACCCTTCAAATCATGCATCGTCCTTGGCACTAACTGTTACATGGTAGGCCAAAACTTCCTCTGTGTGTCGCTACTTCATCCGGAAGGCGTACTCCCACGTCGGCTTGGTATATGGTGCTCGCTATAAGATTGGCTTCTATTGTAGTGTGCTCCTCTCTGGGTCTTCACCATCAACATGGAAAGACTTCAGGTTGCAGCTATGAAACACTGAATCTATTGTGAAGTTTAGTAGCAGATCTAGCTTGTATGCCAACTTTCCGATCTTCTTGACTATTGTGAAGGGTCATTCATACTTTCGTATCAAGGCACAATGTCTCTCACAAAAGATTCCTATACAGTCTGGATATAGCTTCATGAGGGCCTGGTCTCCGATTCTAAACTCGGTAGGTCGTCGCTTCTTGTCAGCCTACTTCTTCATATTTTTTGCCGTAGAACGCTTTAACTAACTCTGTCTTCTCCTGCCAATCTCTGACAAACTGATAGGCGAAGGTTGGCCTTTCCTTCTATTGGGCAGGAAGGTTGTGTGGCATCAACGGCTATTGTCTAGTGGCTATATGGAGCATGTCTGAAGACTCGCTCTTCTACAAGTTGTAGTAGAATTGGGATACATCCAGTAATTTCACTTATTTTTTCTTATTTACGCTCACAAAGTACCTTAAGTACTGTTCCAACAATGCGTTGATGTGCTTGGTCTGGCTGTCTGTTGGTGGATGGAAGCTTGTTAAAAACAATAATTTCCAGCCCAACAATCAAAACACTTTACGCCAGAACTTGCCTATGAAGCAGGCATCGCAGTTGCTTACAATGTTTTTTGGCACACCCAGTAGTTCACTATGTTATTTGCGGATATGTCTTTTCTGCAGGACACTGCTTTGAGGGTGGGATGAAATTACATACTTAGAAAATCGATCCACAACTACAAAGATAGAGCAGAATCCATCTACTTTTGAAGGCTCAAAGTGAAGCCCATGGATAGGCTTTCCCATGGACCCTCCGGAATAGGAGGAGGGTCTAGGAGGCCGACAATCTTTTGATGTAGTTCTTTGTCCTATTGGCAGGTGAGGCACATCTTTATGTGCATCTCCACATCGTCCCTTATTTGTGACCAATAGTAGCCACATTCAAGGAGGGCTAGGGTCCGCTCCTGGCCAGGATAGCCTACCCGCCAAGTATCATGGCACTCCTTCAATAGCTCCCACCGAAGATTACCCAATCTCAACACCAATATGCCCCCACCTCTGATGAGAAGAAGTCCATCTCATAGCCAAAATTTCCAAGTCTTGTCTGCCTTAGCCAAGGCTATTAGGTGCTTCACCATGGAGTCTTGTTGCATGCCTTCACAAATGCATTCGAGGAGCTCACTCTCTACTTGTGCTTCAGCAGTCCCTGCATGTTGCATGCCTTCGTGAACATGTTCGAAGAGATTGCCTTCGCGAACACATTCGAGGAGATCACCCTCTAGTTGTGCTTCGGAGGGTTCTTGCATGTGCGGCCGCAAGCTCCACCTCGCGACTCAGTGCGTCTGCCACGAAATTTGTTTTCCTTGTCTTGTATTCCAATACAAAATCAAACTCTATCAGGAATTCTCGCCAACAGACTTGTTTTGGGGTCAACTTTTTTTGGGTATGAAAATAGCTAGTAGCCACGTCGTCTGTTTTCACAATGAACTAAGATCCCAACAGATAATGTCTCCAGACACGGAGTCAATGATCAATAGTCATCACCTCCCGCTCGTGCATGTAGTAGCGCCACTCTGCATCCTTTAGCTTTTGGCTCTCATAGGCAATGGGGTGCCCCTCCTGCATTAACACCTCGTCGATAGCATAATCAAAAGCATCTGTGTAGACTTTGAATGGTTTTGAATGGTCATACAACTTCAGTATTGGCTCTTGTATAGAGCCTTTTTTAGTGATCAAAAGCATCCTAAGCTGGCTCTATCTATGTCCATGTTCTACTCTTCTTCAGCAAATCTATGAGAGGCACAACAATCAGAGAATACCCTTCAATGAATCTTCTATAGTAGTTTGCCAAACCAAGAAATGACCGCAACTCTTAAACTTTGGTTGGTGGATTCTACTCCTAGATGGCCTTTATTTTTTCTGCATCTGTCCGCAAGACTATGCCTAACAACATGGTCGATAAAGCTTATTTCTCCTTAACCGAGGAGACACTTCTCCCTCTTCAGATAGTGATTATTCTCCTTTACAACTCGGAACACTATCTACAGATATTGCACATGATGTCCCGAGTTGTTATTGAATACCACAATGTCGTCAAGATAGACTACCACAAACCCATATAAGTACGAGTAGAAAATATTGTTTGTCAATGTTGAGAAGGTAGCAGGGGCATTCATCAACCCGAATGGCATTACTAAGAACTCATAGGCACCATAGCGGTGACGCAGGTGGTTTTGGGTTCATCCCCTTCTACAATCTGGACTTGTCAATAACCTGATCAAATATCCAACTTCGAGAATACCCGAGCTCCACCCAACTTATCAATGAGATCCACTATTCACGGCAAAGGATACTTGTTCTTCACATTCACTTTGTTCAATGCTTGATAATCCACACAAAGTCGCTTTAAACCATTATGTTTCAATTGGAATGGCACAGGTGCTCCATAAGGAGACATGGAGGGTCTGATGATCCCTCCCGTCAGCATTTTGTCTAGCTGGTGTTGACGTTCACTCATCTCTGTAGGACCCATCTGGTAAGGTGCCATGGCAGGTAGCTTTGTGTATGAGACCAATTCGATGGCGTGGTCCACTTCACGTCGAGGTGGCAGTCGTTTAGGGAGTTTCGTAGGCAAAATTTCTGCGAATTCTTTCAAGATAATTGCAAGTGCCTCTAGGACTAGGGAAGAACCAAGATGTACAAGAGCACATGTATGCGTACTAACACTTGAAATGGTAACATCACTAGTTCCTTGGAAAAGGTCACCATAATGACAGAGTAGTAGATATAAACTGTGCACCCATGAAAAAGACAATTAATAAGCAATGGATATGCACCATGATTATTAACGAGCTCTGCATCATCATCTATACAATCATTCTCCTAAAAGTCTGCAACCCGAAGTCAAGTGCCAATTATTTTCAGGCCCAAAAATAGATGACTAATATCCATTTCATTTTATCTACATAAGCAAAATCCTTTTAAGTAGGAAGAAATATATTAGCGAAAAAACATTCAATGTTTAGAGACAAAATAAGAAATGGGCTGTTTCTATGACTCACCAATTAGTATTCAACTCGGCTCTATAGCCAAGCCCTCTTATTATCCCAAAAGCAGTATAACTGAATGATAAATTTCATAAAAGTAAATTATTATCCACAAATTGAAAATGAGCAAGATTTGGCTGAATTCAGACACTGTGTAACTCCATATAATAATAATGTGATTAGACAAAAAAAAATAGTAAAAGGCTTACAATTGTGAATATACAGCTTCACATGCTAAACACCTGACCATCTGCAATTGTGCACTAAGCCCAACACATACAAAAGGGCTGCAAACAGATTGAACAAAGAAACACACTCAGCAAAATTAAATAAGACACCATGAATTTTGACGTGACATAAAAAGTTCCTAAAATTCTGATAATAGATTAATTGAAGTTGGAACATCACCAAAGGATACCTCTGAGTGCAATAGACGTTTCTTGCTTTAAACTCAGTAGAAAATACAATATGTGAACACAAGAGCCAGGTTCACTTATATGGGGTACCAAGCAAATATCAAGAAAACAAGAGAGAGAGAGAGAAAGAGAGAGAGAGAGAGCAATTCCCAACTAGTCCATTGATTTTGTGCACAAACCATGTATACAATTTGTGTCATGTTTAAAGTGCATTTTAAAACATACCTTATTAAGTCTAATTTGCTATTTCTTAAGGACTAGTTTAGTGAATCACGTATGCTAGCAAACACGTAAATAGTGAATAACTATGAGAACATTATATAGCTTCAAAAGTTTTTGCCAAGTCAAACAATAAGGTTCTACTGCAGTTCAAAACTACAATAAAGTACCTGCTTCTACTGTGACGAAATAGCAAACATATTACAAAGCAAGTTTAGCAATTGTTGGTCTCAAATGACTTGGGTTCGATTTTTACCCAAGTATCTACAATCATTTGACCGTAGTCAGTAGAAAGAATTTGGCATGTTCTCCTTCGTTCTTTGTAATAGACAAAAGTATAATTCAAACACTGAACATTACAGTAATAAACGATACAGAACCATATTATACAGAAAACGAACAAAATGAACAACAAATAATACAGAGCAGACTAAGCATAAGTGACCCAAAAGAAGAAACGAGCTATAAACATAACCAATTCTACATAAAAGGAATAATTGATAATAGAATAAGAAGAATATTAATTGATACAGGATCAGAAGAAAATTATATAACTCCACACCTAATTGAAAATGACATAGTATTACCCAGAAATCATAAATATAAAGACATACAAGGAAAATATAATAACTAGTAAAGGTAAAATAAGTAAAGAAATACATGTACAAACTACACATTTGAAGTATCATTTGAAATACAAGAACATCGGAATGATAGACAAATAAGAATAATATTAGGAACTAAGTGGTTAAACAAATATGATAATTACAAGATAGAGAAGGACATCATAGAAATACAAAGTATGGGAAAAAGAATAATAATACCAAGAGGTCTGGATGATTAATCAGACAAATGCACAAAGCTTTAATGAAGAGTGTAGAAAACCAAGTGCAAGAATTAGGCTATTTAACACAATAAACATATATATTTTGATAAATAAATTTATAAAGAATCTAAAAGAAATGGTTTTGGAAAGATATGAATTGTACACACACACACCGACTGATTATGAATATTCTGACACTGATTATTCAGAAGATGAGTACTATTATAGAAACTTAGAAAACAGAATGTTTGATTAAAATGATAAAATTTAAAGAAGGGATACATAGTACCAATTAACTCCCTAGAACATAAAAAACAAGTACTACTAAAAACCAGAAACAAGTGGATACCATGGTTAAAGAAAATGATAATTGTAAGACAATTTATTGATAAATTAATAATAAAAGTAACAAACAGATGGTCAAGAGATATTAGAAACCTATCATCAGGGAAATCATTTTCAGATATAGAATACGAAGAAGAAAATTATCACTAGAATAAATTCCAAGACATTTGCTAAAAAATGTAAAAAGCAATTTAGTAGAAGGAATAAAGAGCAACTACAATGTTATTTTAAAATATACTACTTGATACACACATTTATTGGTAAAATACAACGAAGAATAATTAACAAGAGACTACAGGAAATAGAGAGATTATCGAGATTTGAATATGAACTACTTGAAAGATCATTGGATAGAGTAGTGTATAACCATTATCATGAATATAGTCCACCTGAATCAGATGATGACTACGAATAAACCACCCATGACAAGGAGGAGAGCTCTTGGGAAATAACAGGTCTGGGTCCCTCGTTGGATTTTGAATGACCACCTTCACAGTTCGTATTCATACTGGAAATCAGAATCAAACGAGCTTTGGGAGCCAAGAGCGCATCGCCGGTAGAAGGGACGAGACAACCACTGCACACCCAGAGGTGGACCGGTCGGCCCAACCCAAAATCCAACTATGAGCTTTTTAACTGCAACAACTTAAATATACGCTGACTCCTGCATACAATCTACACGCACAAAAAGCAAGGCAGTTCGCCAGCACAACTGGCGATTGTCACACCCCACTTACATATACTCCTGGGGTTTATTTGCTCATCCGGTGACATGACAATGACCCTCTAAGTCTGATTACTTTTGGTCTTGATTGAAGCTTGATCCGCGAGCTGTTGGAATGCATTTACAGCAGAGAGGAATTCTGTTCGAGAGATAACCTATAGCAGTAGCAGCGGGCTGAAGAGGCATTCGCCTGCGCTGATCCAGTGACAGCTCCCCCTAATCACTAAATAATAGGGGTCACTTGACATTCCGACGAAGCACCTTAACTTCTGGATGATCTTATTTTGCTATTCTAGTAGACCATAACTACTGCCTACTACTGTGAGTATAAGGTGCTACCGAGGGAGGGGAACCAGCTGTGGAGCCTGTTGCAGTAGTTGGTCAGGGAGAGGGAAGCTATCCAGGATTTAACTGAAAACCGAGGGTCATTACTAGCTTTCTCCCTTTGTGGTGTTGCCAGACATAGCTCCTGCAGGTTTGTCTTGAACTCCCTATAGTTGCGTGGGAGGGTGTAGTTTGCTTCCGGCCCACCATTCTGGTTTGTAGCAGATAGGGGATCCTCCAAAGCACGATTTGCTGACGACACATTCCCAAGCTACCGCACTTACCCAGGGCAAGGGAGGGAATTGTTCGGCCTAGGGACTATAATACGAGCTCACCTAGAGCTCGGTCATCCCGTGCTGAGACCTCTACCGAGGATGGCCTAAATCTAACTGAGGTTACCTTTTCTTGCAAGGGCATGCCTGCGATACGTGAGGACAATCGTAGGGAGGCTAAGGATTCAACTGTGGGAGTGGCTATGGGAGATGTCGAGGAACACAGGGAGGCTGATTCTTTAGGGTCGACTATGGCAACATTGGGCAAAGACAAGGATACTTTAAAGGAGGTTATCATATGGGGTGGAAGTCTAAGACGCATTGTAAACCTTGGGAAGGTTAAGAGCACAAGACGAGAGAAAGGCCTAGGCACACCACACCCAGAAAGACGATGGGCTCGACATGGAGAGGAGCCGACTTTGAGCAACCTAGGGCAACCTAGGCGAGAGGGGCTCGAGCCCACTTTTCAGATCTAGATCGAGGAGCTCAGGCCAACCTGGGCACGTGAGGGCTTCGGCCCAAATTCAGACTTTGACTTTGACTTTGTTCTTTACTTTGGAACGATATTTGCTTTTGTATCGGTTTGCTTTGTTGATTTGGTTTTGTGTGTGTCTCATCTCGAGACTTTGCTTGAACCGGTTCTAGCTCTTGTATATAAGCTAAAAACCGAGACAGTGTATTCATTCTTGCATAATAGAAGTTGAGTTTTCTCTTTCCTCTTGCGTGGAGAGCTTGGTCCCTAGGGCGTGGCTTCCTTTGGAAGCACTACACTACAATACTCACCTTAGCCGTGAGAATATTAGTGGAATCCTCTAGATGAATGGCGGCCAGAAGCCATTAATGGAGGAGTTCAACAACGATCATCCTGAACCAAGTTTTTTAGGTAGGGAGCCATGCATTCACCTTGAGCACGAAGGTGTTTAGAGGTGGCTGATCTATAGTACGTGTGGAGAAGATGACGTGACCGTGGTTTTGGCCGGCGAGCATCTTCACCATCGACATCTAGCGAAGCATCTACCATCGAGCTAAGCATTCCCTTCTTTCAATACTTAGTGGTAGTGGTTTTGGTTTCCGTCCAGCTTATGAGATCACTGTTAGATTCACCTTTGCATTCGAGGAACCCCTCGTCGAACTGGGGTTGAATTGAGCGGTATCGATTAGGTTGAAGATCAGGTTGTTCTGTTGATTCAGGAGAGAAACAATGCATTTGGCTGTCCCAAACCAGCCGTCTAAGTTCGGGTTTCTCCTTGATTAATCATGGCTTGATGTGGTGATTTCATGTCCGCACGTTGAAGTTCTGATCCATCTTGTTCTACGGCGTGAAACAAGCAAGAAGAAGAAGAAAGGAGATGAAGAATCGAACAAGAAGAAGGTTGCAGGTTTCTGTAGGAAGCCACGACACATTCGCCTGATCAGAGGCCTATTTTCGGTGAACCACCAGGAGTTAGAGGATGGGTCTGGTACCGTTCGATTTGTCTCGCCGTCCTCTACAACATAGTCAAATTTCATGGTCATCAACCATTGTTTGATGGCAGAATCAACATTGGAAATTCTCTGGCCTGCGCTAGCCTACCACCGAAAATAATGATCTAATCCTTACCGCCGGTGACGTTTCCGATCCATTCAGGCCAGACTTGGGTCATTCATGAATTTGGCTGAATAATTTCCATACTGCCCTTGCCTGGATTTTTTTTCCTAAGTGACTAATTATTTGTGAAGGGCATTCTGGTCCAAGGCAGTAAGCCATATCCCCAGCACCTCCTAGTTGAAGAGAACCCTAGCCGTTAAGGTTTAGAGGGCACAATGCACGACAAACACCTTCCTTATTCAATTCCGACGGTTTTGGCAAGGCTGATTGCGTCGAGGATTGTGGAAGGACACGCGGCAGACCGAGAAGGTGACCTCCAGCTGGGCGACTCATTTGGAACGGTTTTTCAGCACAAGCAGGGAAAGCACACCAAGTGTCCCTCATTCAAAAAGGAAGGGGCACACTTTCCTGAACCACTCCTAATTTTTTGGGGGAGTGATCCTTGCGCACTCTAGGTTCATCGAACCAGGATGGGAGCAGTTAAAGTAGATACCAAGTGGAGCAACATGGAGGTGCCATGTGTCTTGGCAGCTACCATGACCCAAAGAAAAGGTCGACTTACCACTAGCACCCCCCTACAATCAAAGAAAGTGGAGATTGCGGACCATTTTGGGAAAGTTCCACTTGCCTCATCCAAGTTGCATCAAAGAGGAGGACAACCGAACCCTAGCAGCTGTTGGAAGAGGAGGACGACACCTCTTGCGGACTTTCCAAAGTATCCAAGGCAGCTGAGAAGAAGAGGGAGCCCTACCCGCCGGATTACGACTGACATACCTCGCCAGAAGGAGCTCCGTTCACCGGACAATGGAAGACATGTGTGCATGAGCGCTTCCCATGCTTGCTTCCCCTAATTGACATTTCTTCCTTGGGGTTTAAATCTGATCCAGTGAAGTGTATCTACTCATCTAACCATCTTTTCTTGTTGTTTGGACTTTGACCGCCATATGCTTTGTTTGGATCAATCGGAGGCTTGTACGAAATATCGTGAGGGGAGCTTCAACCATGTTTATCTTGGGGAATCAAAAATACCCTACTGGGCCGAAGGTGCAGAAAGGATTAAGGAAAGCCTCAACGTCCGCCAGCGTCCTTCGGCGATCGTCTCCCCCAATCTCTACAAATACCGGGGTTCATACGGTCATACACGGTGAAAGCTTTCCAAAGTTAGAAGTTAATTCTTTGCTAATTTTCAAACTTAATACTTGCTGGATTGTGTACCATGACTTGTATAACAGCGAAGAAGGACGAGGCATCAACCACGACCGTGCTGAAGTTGCTACCAGGGGAGAGAATGAACAGCGTCCGTCGGGCGATATAGACGATTGCATCCCCCAACATCATCTAGATTCAACTTCGGGTTAAACGGAGATTGGGTGATTAGATCCACTTCTCTCCCTTGCGATTATTGATTGGCAAAACAGTAATTTCTCTTTGTTAGTTGTTCTAGTTCAAGGTGTTCGATTGCTGCCCATGATTTGGAGGAAACTGGATATCGAGGGGCAACCATTGGTTGCTGGATCATCTCCCTCGATAAAGCTAGAGGAGTCCCCAAGCGACACCTCGGGAAGTAAACTCGGTTCACCCTATAGAACTGTGGCTGGGTGCATCTATTTTAAACTGTCTTTGGACACACAACCGGCGGGGATCCCTCCAAAGCCGTGGGCTAAGGACACGATTCCCGGGTTGTAAGCCTATCTAGGGTGAAGGGTGTGGTTTGGCCGCCTAGGGATTGCTTGATAGGGTAGTTTGTGATGTGCTGGATGTGAGTGAGGAGTGAATCTTTGTAACACTTGCAGTTGTATTAAGCCTCTTCACACATCTAGTCCTCTTGTAGTAGGTGAAACCGGGTTTGGGAAAACCTAACTTGTATTCTCTTGTCCTACTATTTACGCCGGGGTGACTGTCCGGCCGGGAACCATCTCTTGTATTAATATTTTAAACCTATATTCAGGCAACCTCCTCCTAGATCTTGGAGTAGGATCGGTCGGTTTTAGAGATATTTTTGCCGCAGCAAGACCGACCCTAACATTTGTACTGGCCTTGAGACTTTAGTCATTATAGTAGGCTAAGACCTCACGGGTGGGCAAACTCTCTTTAAAAAACAAAGTGATAGTATTCTTTATCTTTCTTAAGTTTTGCTTCTAAAGGTTTGTAGTATTTAGCAAGATGAGGTATATGTTCTCTTACTTGATTAACTAATCCTAGGAATGATTGTAGTTTAGTTTTTGTATCTAGGTCATCAAAACTTGCTCTTTTTTGTACTATATGGTTTTGCATTTTTATACTTGCTTTACCTATTTCAATTCCTAGAAATTCTATCTGATTTTTACATATGACTGCGTTGCTTTTACTTAATGCTATACAAGTTTTTTCCACATAGTCCATAAATTCATTTGGTAAGTTGTAATGATCTTCTTTAGTATGACTATATAATAGTATATCATCAATATAAATTACACAGTTTCTTAGTCCTGTAAAATTTTTATGCATAAAATCTTGGAATCTCCTGGGGGCTTTTTTCATAGCCAAAAGGTAATACATTCCAATCGTAAAATCCATTAGGAACTGTGAACGCAGTTAGTGCTTTACTTTCTTCTGTTAGCTTTAAATTATAAAATCCGCTTTTGAAGTCAAATTTGCCAAAGTATTTATATTCTAATATCTGTTTTAATTTTAGTATTTTATTGGGTATTGGATAGTTGTATGTTTTGGTTTTAGCATTCATATTTCTGTAATCAATCACCAACCTTGTTCATTTTTCTCCTTAATCAACCGAACAACCCGATCTTCAACCTAATCGATACCGCTCATTTCAACCTCAGCTAGACAAGGGGTTCCTCGAATGCAAAGGTAAATCTAACATTGACCTCATAGGCTGGACAGAAATCAAAACCACTACCATTAAGTTTTGGAAGAAGGGAATACTTTGATCGATTGTAGATGCTTCACCGGATGTCGATGGTGAAGATGATCGCCGGCCAGAACCACAGGCATGTCTTCTTCTCCACATGCCCTATAGACCAACCACCTCTAAACACCTTTGTGCTCAAGGTGAATGCATGGCTGCCTACCCAAAAGACTTGGTTCGGAGTTATCGTTGTTGAACTCCTCCATTAATAGCTTCCGGCCACCATTCATCTAGAGGATTCCACCAATATTCTCACGGCTAAGGTGAGTGTTGTAGTGTAGTGCGTTCAAAGGAAGCCACGCCCTAGGGACCAAGCTCTCCACGCAAGAGGGAAGAGAAAACTCAACTTTGATTATGCAAGAATGAGTACATTGTCTCGGTTTTTAGCTTATATACAAGAGCTAGAACCAGTTCAAGCAAAGTCTCGACATGAGACACACACAAAACCAAATCAACAAAGCAAACCGATACAAAAGCAAATATCGTTCCAAAGCAAAGAACAAAGTCTGGATTTGGGCCGAAGCCCTCACGCACCCAGGTTGGCCTAAGCTCCTCGATCTGGATCTGAAAAGTGGGCTCGAGCCCCTCTCGCCTAGGTTGCCCTAGACTGCTCAAAGTTGGCTCCTCTCCATGTCGAGCCCATCATCTTTGTAGGTGTGGTGTACCTAGGCCTTTCTCCTATCTCTTGCTCTTAACCTCCCTGAGGTTTACAACGCATCTTGGACTTCCATCCCATATGATAACTTCCCTTAGAATATCCTCATCTCTGCCCACCATTGCCATAGTCGACCCGAAAGAATCAGCCTCCCTGTGCTCCTCGACATCTCCCATAGCCACTCCCGCAGTTGAATCCTTAGCCTCCCTGTGATTCTCCTCGTGTATAGCAGGCACGCTCTCGCAAGAAAAGGTAACCTCACTTAGATTTAGGTTGTCCTCGACAGAGGTCTCAGCGCGGGATGACCGAGCTCTAGCTGGGCTTGTATCACAGTTCCTAGGCCGAACAATCCACATCCTTGCCCTGGTAAGTCTGGTAGCTTGGGAATGTGTCATCAACAAATCATGCTTTGGAGGATCCCCTATCAACTACAAACCAGAATGGTGGGCTGGAAACAAACTGCACCCTCTGATGCAACTATAGGGAGTTCAAGACAAACCTACCAGAGCTATGTCCAGCGACACCACAAAGGGAGAAAGCCAGTAATGACCCTCAGTTTTCAGTAAAATCCTCAACAGCTTCTCGCTCCATGACCAGCTGCTGCAACAGGCTCTGCAGCTGGTTTCTATACCTCGGTAGCACCTTATACTCACAGCGGTAGGCAGTAGTTACGTTCTATTAGAACAGCAAGATAAGATCATCCAAAAGTTAAGTTGCTTCATCGGAATGTTAAGTAATCTCTATTATTTAGGGGGAGCTATCACCAGATCGGCACCAGCGAATGCCTCTTCAGTCTGTTGCTACTGCTATAGGTGATCACCGCCCCTCTAATAGTCTCTCGAACAAAATTCCTCCCATCTCTAAATGCATTCCGACAATTCGTAGATCAAGCTTCAATGAAGACCAAAAGTAATGAGAGTTAGAGGGTCATGGTCATGTCACGAGATGAGCAAATGAACCCCATGAGTAGATGTAAGTAGGGTGTGACAATTGCCGGTTGCACTGGCGAATGCATATACTCCTAAGCAGCTACGATACAGCTCCAGTTATCCTCCATTTGCAGCTCCTCTCGACTTGGTTCAGCTCACACAAACAAACAACATCAAATCCTAGAAAATTGATAGGAATTAATCCACAAAGCTAGGATCGTCACCGTGATATCGGGATTACCCAAACTATGTGACAGATTGGGGCGCAAGCAAGGATCCTCCTTGCAGGTTTGTTCCTAGCGACATGTAGGTGGATGCAACGCTCGCCAATTTTTAGAAAATCACAGGAAGCTCCAAAAATCCTCAAACTCGGGCAGAAGGTTGCTGACACCTCCAGGAGTGGACGCCCAACAGCTCATCTCCAAACAAGCTACCCAGAAGAATCGCATGAAGGTTCTGGAGGGCTATCGCCTAACGGTGCTTCCTAAAGAACAGAATGCGCCCATCTTGGCATAATCGCTCCAATTCGCCCAAAATCCCCAAAATTGATGGCAGCCATGATAAAAAACAGTCCAATCAGCAAAGTAGCAACAAAAGAAAGTAGTGCAATCACTGGAATCACAGAGAAACCCAAGATTCTAATGAATTTGGGGAAGTTGCTGCCTAACGGCGGATTCCGGCTAATACCGCTGCCATTTCCCACCCAATTCTGACCGATGAAGATTCTGATGCCGTTCGTGGTCGGATTGCCCCCAAATTTGGTCAAATTGCTCTTCTCCTCTGGGCGATCCTTCTGTAATAGGTTGATCCTACTAAAAATCTTCCGATCATCATGATTTTGTCACTGATTAGAGAATACCTAAATCAGGTATCATAGAAAGAGCCTCAACGTTGAATGTCGATCGTCCTTCGTTCAATTTACCTCCTCCTTCGTTGATCCTCGGTACCAATGATCAGAAATGGTGTTTAGACCTCAGATCACGATCAGGAGTTGGGGATAAGTCATGAGATCAATCCCACAGGGGTCAGTGTTATACGATCACTGAAACAGTGACCGAATGCACTGAATCTCCATGGGAGTCATCGATCGGACCCATCCTTGATCGAAAATAGGATCGCCCGATCTATCCAACGTTAACCCAATGATCGGAGTTGCTGACGTCAGCAGTGTGAGGCTACTTTGATCATTCACATAGAAACTCCAAAGATAAGTAGCAAAGGCAAATGATACTTATCTGGCTAGAGGTTCTGTCGAAAGTCATTGCACAAATGCAAGGATCGTCGGTCGATGATCGATCGTCGTTCCCCTCGTCTGCAATCCCAGCTTAGCTCGCCCTCTATTCCTTCTCTTGATCAGAAGGAATGCACCAATGCTCAACCTTTGGTTGCCCAATGGGATCTCATTGTTTGTCATTCCATGTAGTGGATTCTGGCAATGCTTCTTTGGAAATCCTTAGTGAAGAGGAACTAGTAGGAGGTAATGGCACCAAGGAAGTCGCTAGGGGAGAAGAGAAACTCGCGGGAGAAGAGGGAGAACAGACAGAGAGAGAAAACATTTCAAAACTTCATTATCCTTTTTCACATATGGTTACACTCGCTAATGCAATTCTTTATATTGTTCATCATCTCGGGCCAGCTCTCCTTCTCGGCTCGAGACAGTACAAAAGCTGGAACAGAAAAGAACTAAAAACGAGTAGAAACCGAGTCGGTCAAGCCATCTCGCCTGCTAAAACAAAACTGTGCCTAAGTGTGCGCTCGTACCGCTTTGCTCGTCTCGATTTGCCGTCTCGCCTTCTCCTTACTGAGCCTAGGCTCGGATCTGACCATTGTCGCTGGCTCTGGGCTTGGTCGCTGCGTCTGAACAGACCTCATCCCCTTTGAACCCGGTCAACTCTGCAACCGCTGACTCTTTGACTGGGCATTTACCGCTCTTTCCCCATGTGCCTCACTCGACCCTATGTGGGCTCGAACCCAGCTGACTTAGCCAAATGTTCTACTTGGGCGCTGACCACCCACTCTCACTGTCCCTGGTTTGCATGAGCGCTGGGTTCGGACCTATTCTCAATCTCTTCATGCCGCATAGCCTCACTTATCTTTTGGAGGCCCAGGTCTGTCTCTGCTATAGATCCTTCCTGCATCTGGCTAGTGAGGCTACATGCATTAGCTTCACTTTGAAGCTCATCGCTTTTCGCCTTCGCGTCCTAGATAACCTCACAACCAATATGCTTGGCAGCGCTGTCCGCTGCTGCTATGGTGCGAAAGCGCGCGGCGCCTTCAGCCCTTGGTGCACGCCATCAGCCACGCTTGCGGCCACTGCTCGATGTTGTCATTGCCCCTCAGCCGAATGTTCCTTGTTGTTCTCGGCGATGTCCTTGGCCCTGCGCTGGCCCATGGCCAATGTCTCTCATAACCTCCCATGCACTGTCGACGGGGTTCCCTACTCTTGGCCTTGGCTAGTGCCTTCGGCCCGCTGTGCTGCTCATCCTACGGTCGTGTCTTCGGCCATGCACGGCAGGCCTCTAGGTAGGTCTGTATCAAGACATGTCAGATAACGGTTCTACAGCCAGATAGCTTGCGGGCACCACTGCCTGTGACCAACTGCTGGTGTGCGCAGCAGCGGTTGTTGGACAGATGGCCGGCGGGCGGTTGAAGCCCACTGCTACCTTTGAACTTCGGCGGGATTGTATTGCTGCCTGTTAGGGTCGGACCTAGCAGCGGACTGAAAATGCTACCGAAGACTGAACCTACTCCCAAGATCTATGGGGTATGGCGCACTAGAGATCAAATGAAGTAGGGTTTTAAAATTTTTCCCCGGCTGGATAGTAGCCCCAGCTCAAATATTAACCCTAGGACGGTAGTACAAGTGAGGTTAAACCCGCCCAAGTCTTAACCTACTACACAACTACAAGATGGGTGACTTATTACAATTGAGAGTGATACATATTGCACTCAAGCTCATTCAGCCATACACATTCAAGCACATACCAAACCATCTTGTCAAAACATGCCTATGCATACAAACTATGCCCCAAACCCTTAGGTAAGTTAATAAAGCCTAGGATTGTGTCCTTTAGTGCCTCGGAGGAACCCACAGTCGATTGGTAGGCTTGTCACCACCTGGAAACAATTAACACCCACCACAATTCTATAGGGTGGTTAAAATCTCACCTCTCAGGGCCACACCCAAGGTCTCCTCTAGCTACCACCAAGGATGAAAACCCCAGCCTTAGCTACACCTTGGCATTCAACGTTCTCCTCAAGTGGACTACAACCACATCTGAGTCCACCTTACATGTAGGTGGGTCCACTCCTTCTTGGTCAAGGCTTGGCAGAGGTCCTCGTTCAAGCTTCCTTTGTAACATGCTCAAGATAGGAGGTTGACCTTCCTTCCAATCTTGGCATGGGCCAAGATTCTTCCAATCAACAAGTGACACCTTCCCAAAGTGGATGGACGAATTCACCTTCCAAATATTTCTCCTCCCAGCTTGGGCTCCTCCCAAAGATGTCGCAAGCAAAGTTGCCTCAATCTCCTCGTTGCATCACCAACCTTCCTTAATGAGGCTAGCTGAGTCACCTTCCTAATTGTTGGAGGTGTTTCTACCTCCTTCCCTTTTGAACGAAATTTCCTCCAGCCGATTCAAGATCCTTCCGCTTAGGTTGCACCAGCCCAATCTACACGTGGTTGTTTCTTCCTTCGTCCCTAATTTGAATTACTTCCAAAGAGCGTGCAAGGTGAGGTATGGAAAACCCCACGTGGCCACCTGCCCTCTCAAGAAGACTGATTTTGAATCCTTTCCTCTTGGGCGAGATCTCCTCCTTCTGGATGAGACCCCTGCCTATTTTGGCGCAAGGGAGATACCTTCTAATTAAGTAGCTACCATTGCAATCTCTTGCCCAAAAGATCACGCCAGCTCAATCTCCACGTGGCTGATCCTCACCCCATCTAGAATTTGAAATCCTTCTGTAATGGGTGCAAGATCTTCCCCAAGGTGGTGTATGAATCTCTTTCCTATTAGGGTGCACCTTCTTCCTTGGATTGTTGCCAAGTGTCCTCTCGCCAATTTGGGAATCACCTTTCCCTTAGCACTAAGTATTCCTTCTCATATGTGAATTCCCTTTATTACTTACCCACGTAGAACAACATCATCACTAAGTTAAGAATTCCAATGTAGGGGCAATTCGGGAAAGACAATGGCGAGGCTGCCTCCTGCAGCTCTAGGTTTCCGGCCAGCCACCGGTGCACATCCAGATTCCCAGACAAAGGTTGTAGCACCAGACAAAGGTTGTAGCACCGGAAATACTCCTCCAATCCGGGCCAAACTTGGCCAGAATGCTCCTAACTCTTGGGCGAACCTATTGGTGATGATATTCTGATCTGAACTCTGGTGGATCCCCAGATTCCGTCGACTGATGAGACCTATCAGTTACGGCTCTTCTAGCAGCATGTTGTAGTTGCATGAATCTAGTCGTTGCTGCCTCAAACCAACTCCAACTTTCACCAAACTTGGACAGAATATGCCTGAGATAATTATGAACGTGATGAGGCAGGTCCCTTCCCTAAATCACTAGTAAATTGCCGGATTTCGGCATTTGAACAGGCTAGACTGTGACGGTTTCAAACAACCTATACCCGCTGAAAGACAACCAAATTGATCAACTCCTTTTGTCTTTGGTTGTCCTCAATTCCTTGCTGAAAAATAAGACAATGGATAATCAATTCCATGGACAATGATGACTGTATCAAGTCCGAGACCGTTCATTAAGACCGGTGTTAGACTACCATCGGATAAATATCTGAATGCGCCAAAACTTTTCCTAATAACTTGATTAGATTTGATCTTCGACCTATGTTCAAATGCATTAGAACAAACCTAAGTTAGATGAGATCTCTCTTGAATACAAAGGTTGTCCTCACGTTAGATCAACAAGATCGGATCATAACTAGTAAACTGTCGTAAGTACGTAGGAGATTCAATACTTATCTCATATATTGCCGCCGGTGGTCGATGTGCAAGTTGAGATCCACCGGCAAAACCATGGCCGTTGTTTCTCTCCTATGCACCTCCCGCTGCTCCTTGGCCTCTAAACTCTCCCGTTGTCGAAGAGAATGCACCGTAGGTTGGGGAAATCGATGTCGAATTCTTCAATGGTAGCACCCGGCCGCTACTTCTCTGGATTTTCCTGCAACGGATCCCACACGATAGAGAGATTTCTGGTTGTAGTGCCTCACGGCCACGCTCTAGGGGCCAAGAAACTCCTCACCCAGAGGGAGAGAGAAAATTCTCAATTCATTTTCAAAAAGCTTTCCTACATTGTCTCGGTTCTAGCTTTTGTAGCTTGGCTGAACCAGTTTCTACTTGTCTCGTTTTGAGACGTTACAAAAGCAAATCAAAACCGATACATAAGCAAATGACTCTAAACAAAAGCAATAACTTGGGCACTAGGCCCACACTTGCTTAGGTTTGCTTGAGCTCATCTTGATCCACGTTGCTTTTCAAAGTGCTAAGAAGTAATTGGGCTTGCACCCACCTCGCCTAGGTTGGCCCTAGGCTATTGATGACTGAGAGAGCTGCTCTTGACCGGGTTCAATGTTGGTCTTGAGCCGGTTAGGCGCGGTCCTCCTGGTCCCATATGAAGTCTTCAACCGTGTGCATGTGGTGTCTGGACCCATCTTCAACCTTGAGGTTAACCGTGGCCTAGCTCGGCTGTAATACACCCTCTTCAACTCGTCAAACTAGGGTGTTAGGGTGGCCCATAGGCAAGTCCTTAGGCTTGGCATTAGTTGTCTTGCCTTGTCCATGGTTTGACCATACCCATAATGTAGCCTCACTCAATCTCGCAAGATCCTCCTCCGTTCTAACTTCTCCTTGGCTGACTAATATGATTTTGGGCATTAGGGTTGCCCGTAATCAAGTTGTCAAGTTCGGCCTTAGCCTCACTTAACTTTAACATATCTTTGCTAGCTAGTCTGCCTTGGCCTGCGGTGCTTTGCTCATGAACGATGACCTCACTAAGAGTTTTACCACATATTGCAGTCACTACGCCTCGCTGCCCGATAGCCTCACTTAAAATCTTAACGCTAGCGCATGCGAGCACCTCCCAAATGTTAGCCTCACTTCGGCTTTGGCTGCTCTCAGCAGCGCCCTTGGCATTCCTCGGCGGAGTCCAAATTAGGCATGTATCACCGCCTTAGTTTTGAATTTGAAACTCTGTAAGGGCTTTGGCCAAGTACTTAAGCCAAGCTGAGCATTGTATAGTAGGATGAGTTGTAAATGCTTTGAGTCTTGTAAAGTTCTGCTATCAAGAAAAAGACTAAGTCCCCGAGTTGAGGCAAAGCCTGGTCGTTCCCTTTTCCTTGAGTTTCTATACGGGTGGTGATAGGCTGGTAAGTCTAAGAGTGCAAGACTTATGTCGTTTAGGTGAAGAATGAAATAAAAATTCGTCCTTGTAACACTATGCTATATGGTTGGCTTGACAATGACTGTCTGATTTGATGTCTTCCTTTGTATCCCAATCTTGTACTCTCTATTTGGCCTAACAGGATCAGGGGCTTCATGTTTTTGTCTTTATTTTGTCCCAAGTACTTATATGGCATATCCTCATGCTTTTTGAGAAAGTGGAATCTCTTCTTTATTTTTGAAGATTCCTCATTCATGGGGTGATTCTTGATGCCTTGTTCATTGATCCTAACCCCAAGTTTGAGAAGTTTTAGCCATTTCAAGCTCTCACCTGGGTCTACTTCATCTTGCTAATAGATACTGAGAACTTGCACTATGCAGGCTGGTCATTCATGCACCGTTGGAAGGTGGCCGGTGCATTGGTGAAGCCAAATGGCATCACTAGGAACTCATAATGTCTATCATGAGTCCTAAACATCGTCTTGGGTATATCCCTTTCCTCCATCCTTATTTGATGATACCTGGCACACAAATCAAGCTTGGAGAATATAGATGACCTGGTTAACTCATCTAAAAACTCATCTATAACCAGGATGGGATGTCTATCTTTGATGGTCGCTTCATTCAACTCCCTATAATCGATGCAAAAATGCCATGTCCCATCCTTTTTTTTGACAAGGAGGACCGGGGCAGAGAAAGGGCTGTTGCTTGACCTAATTATCCCACTCTCCAACATCTCTTTAATATTGTCAAGGGTAGCTGACCTTTCGAATTTTCGATTAAAACAATAATGAGCATTCTTCCTCTGTTCCATTTATGTTGTAACGTAGAAGGAATGACATTTGCTTCATGAATGCATGAGCTACCAAGCAACTGGTTATATGATGGTGATACACTAACTATGAAAAAGAGATTATGGATAGGTTTAAGTAAATCCTCCCTTTCATAGTCTAACTGTGACTATCAAATTTGTAGATGTTTAGATTTTTTGTATGCACACTTCTATATGGGTTCATAATGATTTGGTTGTCTTCATGGCATATCTATAGGCTTCCGCCTCTAACAATTAGAACATGGGAAACTAGCATCCCCTCTACATGCACCACGATATATAGGGCATTGTTATGGAACCGGCGTGGCTTGGGCAATTCATCATCTGAAAATATGATCAGCTCATTGCCTATCATAGAGTTGACTATCTCTACCATAATCTCTAGGAAAGTATTGAGTTTTACTTTCACCTTGCTGAGCATACTTTTCAATACTTTGTTATGGGGAGAAAGCTCTGACCAAATCCAAAATAGAGACATTGAATATGACAACCGGTGGCCTAACAAGTCCATTTTCTTCAGCTGCCTTAGAAGTTAAGTTTGCCTTCTTCTCCCTTTTCTTCAATTTGGAGACCTTTATGGATGACTTGGAAACACCAGGTGCTACTTTGGGCCTGAAAACCAGTCTCAAGATGGGTTTCTCCTCATTTGGCTTGATTTTGAAAGCTGTTGCCGATCTAGCTACGGCCAAGATGATGTTAGTTGGTATCAACTCTGAGTGCCTCTTACCATCATCACATGTACCTTTGGATCATTGCAGGGTCTTATGTGTTTCTACAGATAGAAAGGCAAGGTCAAGAACATAGTTGTAGTGTGTTATCTATAGTTGGGGAATGAATTTTGTAGAGTTCCTAGTTGATCTTCTTCTACCAGTAACTCCTTATCAATGCAGTCTTGTACTTTGTGTTTTAAGACAATGCAATATTTTGTATCATGGTTTAGGGTTCAATCGAATTTGCAAAACTAGTCATCCTTTTCTCCTTCATTTCTGGTATATTAGATACTTTAAGAAGTTTCATGTGATTCTTAGAAAGCATAAGCCCCCAAGCTCATTGAAAGACTGTTGTAGCGGAGTAAATTTCCCATCTTTGGCCTAGTAGGGATGCCTTTCCTTTGCAGCTTCTTTGTTTGACAACAATTTCTTTTGCTTGTTATTGTTGCCCATGTTATTGTTCTGCATACTCTAATTGTCATTATCCTGTTTTGCATTGGCTTTTCTACAAACAGTATATTGGCCTGAGTTTTTACTTGCTTTGGACCTAGGCAGGTCATCATAGTAGCTGTCGCTAATTACTACCTCAGTCATTTTGCATTCTTTGCTAACTCGACAAATACCTTGCATGGAATTTGAAAGGCACGTTTCTTCAATGGTTGATTGAAAGTGTCCATAATCATTGAGAGAGCATGTGCTTTAGAGATCAGGAACTTCATCTTGTTATTAGTGGCTTTCCATCTTTGAATAAAGTCCCTAGCCTTTTGTATGGTTCTTGGTGCAGGGTACTCAAGTGACTGTGTTAATGCAGCCACTTTGACATCGAATTTATCAATGAACAAATTGACCACTTTGTCAAATTATCTAAGTTCACTTGGATTAATATTCTCTGTTTACACTGATTTACATAAACAGTAATCATCATAAAGGTCTAAAAACAATAAAGAGGTGGACAAATAAATCTGCACCATAGGACATTTTTATAGCCAATAGCAATATTATTATAAAAGTACAATGGTTTTCTAATGCATTTCAAATAAGTTGGACTAGGTTATGAATCTTGAACCATTCCATTGGGTTGAGATTGTGTTATGCTATGGCCCCATATCGTGAAAACTCCTTGTCTTTCAAGAATTGTCGAATGCACATCTCTAGATGATAAGCAACAAAGTGGAAGGATCACAATGAGATCAAACCAATTCATCTTGAATAGGTATATTGAGCCTTCTTTACATCCCTATCATGATAGCCTCATACTATGTATTCTTTTTTTTTTAATATCATCAATGCTTATAGCACATAACTGATGAGAATTGTCACTTGCAGTTCTAAAAGTGTTGCCATCATGGATAACATGTCTGTAAAACCATTGCTCTAATACTAAAATATAACAATCCACAATAGAGGTGTCATGCATTACAAGATGAGTCAATCTTTTGCATAGAAGGCAAGAGAAGCTAGTCCTATTGACAACCTCTTTGTTTGGTAGTTGTTCGCATCCCTAAAATTTTCGTATTTGGAGTGCTCCAGAAAAATGATTTTTGTTTTGAAAATGAGAGAGAAAGGGACTCGCCCATCGGTACGAGGACCGACCGTTCCTGGCGCCTTTACCGGGGGTGATCAACCCAAGGGCTATGTTTATTATTGATGCATTTCGTTTTAACTTAAACATCTTTTTGATTCTATATGCGGTGTATGAAAGTTTGATGTTTCAAACTTTTGAAAAAAAATCTTGAAGAGTTGCTTGAAAATGTAAAATATTTTGAGGAAAACTAGAGTTGGGAAATCTTTGTACATATCCTTTGGAAATCTTGGAGAATCATTTTGGGAATTACTTTGGTGTTCTCTTAAGACTTTAAGTAGTTTTGAAGTTTTGCTCTAATTCGGTTACCACCTAGTTAGAGTTTCATCTCATCTTGCTTAAGTTCTTTTAGATATGTGATTGTGCTCATTTGTGCTATTAAGTAGAGGTGAATGCATGGATGCATTGATCCTAAGATGAATGAGAGAAAAATGACTCATTCCTACCAAAACATTCATCTAAGGCATTCATACCATAACATACATATAAAATTTTTGTTTTTATAGTTATCATATATAAGAAAGAAAAGTTTTTGAAAACGGATTGGGATTGTAGACCATCAAGCATGAATTCAATATTGGGTCATTACTTGAGTTGTGGTCTTAATGAAGTCGATAAATAAAAATGATATTAGAGAAGAAAAATGTCCAAAAGAATGCAAATGATGAGATACTTGATTGTAAGAAAAATTAGAGAAGAAGAAAGAGAAAGAGATCTTGAAAATTACAAAATTGAAGATTTAAAAGAAAAAAAGATATGCATTCATACACATATGCACATATATATGTATATCTATTTACGTATAGATACATATATGTAAGTTTATGAAAATGAGGTTTGAATTTGAGTAGAGAAGGAAAATGAAGCTTTTAAAAGAAAGAGAGAAAGAGAGGGCGATAGAAAAGATGCACATTAATGTATATATACTATCACATATACACATATATGGAAAATTGTAAAAACTTCATTTATTTGAATAAAAAGATGGATTTTAGAGGAAAAGAAATGGAGAAGGATATATATATATACTATCATATATGAAAAATTGTAAAAACTTCATTGATTTGAATAAAGAGAGAGATTTTAGAGGAAAAGAAATGGAGAATGATATATATATATATATATATATATATATATATATATATATATATATATATATAAGAAATTTGTAGATGAAGGCATTTGACTTAAAAAGAGACAAGAATTCTAGAGAGAAAAAGTAGGAGATTCATATATATATATATATATATGCATTCATATTGGTACGAAAATTTGTAAAATGAAATATGTAAACATAAAGAGAGAATGATAAAAATCATCATGTGCACACACATGTATATAACATGTATATATATGTATGTCTTTATGAGATTAAAGATAAAATAAAACATCCGACTTCAAGTTTGATGTAGGTCGGAGGGGAGCTTGAACTCATGCAAGAGTCTAAACTAAGTCTCCAAAACCATATTAGAAGATTTCATTCAAAAATGTTTTGGAAAATATGATTTATATAAACATATAATATTGTCATTCCATTGGTTAAAAGAGAATATGTTTCTTCCACCGTTAAGTATAGAAGAAGATCAAACCACACGATAAGGTGCTCATTAGGGTTCCTAATTGGATGATTAAAAAGAAACTAACGCGAAATAATATGAAAATGCACTTTAACATGTACAAATTCGTGAATGTTCTTCCCGAGTTGGTCAAGCCCCAACCTCAAAATTACATGAATAAAACAAAAGAATCCCAAACCATACTCTCATTCTCACCGTGCATTCACATATAAATGAAAAATCAAATAACTATGCATAGGTAGTATAAAAAAAACAATATTTAAGAAAAGAAAAAGAGCATGATTCAACTATGACATGAAATCTCATCTTCTCATGTTCCCGATGCACTCGAGCATAGCCTCTTACCTCTAGAGAGTGAGAGCTATCTCTTATGGCCATGGAGAAGTGACGAAGAGAGAAAACGAGATAAGCAAAATATAAATGGAAAATCAAGCAACTACGCATGGATAATATATAAGCAATATTCAAGGAAAGAAATAGAACATGATTCAACAATGAAATGAAATATTATCTCATCTTCTCATGTTTTCGGTGCACTTGAGTATAGCCTCTTGGCTCTAAAATAGAGTTGAGAGTTATCTCTTATGGCCATGGGAAAATGAAAAAGTGAGAAAAATAGAATGAAGTAAAAGAACAACAAGAATATATTCAAGAAATGAGATAACATGACTCAAGCATGGAAATGAAAGATCATCTCGTCTTCTCATGCTCCCGGTACACTTGAGCATAGTCTCTTGGCTTTAAAATAGAGTTGAGAGTTATCTCTTTTGGCCATGGGGAGAGGAAGAAGAAATGAAAGAAAATAGGAGAAAAATGAGAGGGATGATTATTACATACCTCTAAATGAGAAAATGAATTAGGGAAAATGAACAATCATATTTGAAATAAACTTGAACTCACCTTGAATGAAGCTCCAAGATGATGAAGATGAGTCCTCTAAGGGATCTTTGGTGCTCCCTTGGAGAGTTGTAGCTAGCTTCAAGTTGGAGAGAAATGAAAAGAGGAAGAGGGAGAGAGAGAGAGCTCAACAGAAATCCTAAGTCTTCAAGTGAGAATACTTTATGGTTTCTCCCAAGAGCCACTCTTGCCCAAGAGGGAGGGAAGTGAGGGGTATTTATAAAGGATTTTGGAGCCAAAACCCAAATTTTAATTTTTTTTTTTAATTTCACCTTATTTTCATCCGAGTTTCACATAATTTTGAATTATTTTGAAAAAGAAATGGTTTGAAAATGAGTATGATTGGCCATTAGGCTTATAAAATATATTTAAAAAAAAAAAATGAGTTGGGCTTTTGTCCACCCAAAAAGACTAAAATCGCCCTCTAAAAGGGGGTTTTTTGTCAAAAGGATGGGCAAATGGATCTTACCCACCAAAAAGACCAAAATCGCCCTCTAAAAGGAGGTTCTTTGTAAAAAAGAGGGGCAAATGGGTCTTGCCCACCAAAGACCAAAATTGCCTTCTAAAAGGAGGTTTTTTGTCAAAAGGATGGGCAAATGAGTCTTGCCCACCAAAAAGACTAAAATCGTCTTCTAAAAGGAGGTTTTTTTGTCAGAAGGAAGGGCAAATGAGTCTGAAATGCTTGATTTGGATTTAAACTTGGGGTTTGGATCTAATTTGGATCCAAAAATGGTGTTTTGTGTTTTGATAAAAGTGCGTAGTCTTTTGAAAAAATTTGAGGTGATTACAGTAGTGTCCTCACATTATGAAAAACTGTAAGGTATGGATCTTAATAGTGCCTTGTCAATCTCCAAAGTAACTAAGCCAATTATACAAATTCCCATGACTTGTTTGGTTCTATCTTAGGCCCTTTTGGATAGAGTTTTCATTTCCTCCCTTGATTTTTCCAAGTACATTGTAAAATCCACAAAGTTGTTGAACTAATTGTTTGATTCTTTTGTGATGGTCAAGTTTTAGCTCCAACCAGCCTGAATAGAAGCTTCTTCGTATTGTATTCCTTGTCATTGACTACAAACTATTTATCTATGGTGTCTTTAGGACGGTATGCTGGCTCAGAAAGGCCCAAGATGTTTGAAAACTCATCCAAGTTTATCGTCATTTATCTCCAATGAAACCAAAAGTTGGTGCTTGCTTGGTTCCACCTTTTAGTAAGGCATATATGAGGTTGTCATTCACAATTTATGTGTTGACAATGCTGCTGCTTTGATCCCACAACTATCAAGATGGCCTGAAAATGCATATACAGGTGAGCTGAGGTAGTTGATCAATGTATAATTGAGGAGCTACAGTTTTAGATGGAATCAAACGGGTCTCAAGGTCTCCAAGAAGTATACTATGGACAATGTGACCTTGGGGATGGGTCCAGATCATGGTGACTAAAATTAAAAAAAAAAGATCAGTGGCCAGATTAAGAAGGTGATAATCATTCCTAAGCCAACTCAATAGAGACTGTATGTTTAATCAAATGACAGATCTAATTTAGCTTATACCCGAATGGACTTTACACCTGAATGGACTTGATCATGGCGGTCATCAGGTTGCAATCATCCCTCTGCTAGGCATGATCTGAATGTAAAATACATATACTTATTTATTATTATTATTATTATTATTATTATTATTATTAGTAGTAGTAGTATTAGTATATATATATACATATATATATATATACACACACACACACACACATACAAAACATTTATATACGGACAACACTCCCTATGAAAGCCATTATGCAATTTTTTTTTAGACAAGGTTGGACTTCCTAAATTAAATTGGGGTTCAAGATCAACAACACTTCCAAATCCATATATGTTTATATCCTTGAGTGGAGCTCATATTACATGGCGTAGATCCCTCCGTTAGGTTCTAAGATATGCCTTTTTCCTTCTCCTTGGCCCATTGCTTATATATATGTCTAGTGTCGAAGTATTAACCAAAGAGACATAAAACTTAGTCATCAAACTTTCCTCAGTTCTACTACTCACAGGCTAAGCCCAGTGATATGATGATAAGAGCAAGTAAGGTATAGGGTGTTTTTCCGAATGTGAACATGTACAAATTATTGACTCTATTGTAATGAGGCCTAATACGTACGTTAAAATCAAAAGAGAGCAAACATTGTTTTCCTACAACTAAATTGAAGGGAGTTGTATTTTTCCTAAATCTATGTGAGCATGTATAGATCAAAACACAAAAACAAACAATGCTAAAAACTAGATGGGACACCTATGACTCTAAATTTTAGATGACATTTAGAAAATTAAACAGATAAGAGTAACCCTAGTCAAACATGGAAAAGTCTCAACATAGTCATGAAACTATTTTCATACTAGCTCTATATGTTGATTGTCTAACATATGATTTGTTTCTATTTGACTAAATCTAAGTGGGTTACTTGAAGACTTTAAGAGATGATTGTCTGATCTCTTAAACCAAGATTAGCACCATAGTTAAGGGATAATCATCCTTAAATCTCAACTAAGCATGGCATATACAAATATACTAAATATAAGTAAAGACTAAATAAACAAATGAAATAAAAACTAGATTAAAAAGAAATAGGGTGGCATGCCTAATCCGTTTAATGCCTATTTTGTCAGGAAATTAAATCTAAGTGAGTCAATTTGAGGTTTTAAGATTAATTGTTTCTTCTCTTCAACTAAGATTAATACCATGGTTAAGGGATAACAGTCCTCAAAGCTCAAGTAAGCATGATATGTAGGCAAACATGTCTAACTTAAGAAAACTAAAGACCAAAAAAATACAAAATAAAAAACTAGATTTATGAGAGAGTTAAGGGATAACAGTCCTCAAAGCTCAAGTAAGCATGATATGTGGGCACACATGTCTAATTTTGAAAACTAAAGACCAAAAAAATATAAAATAAAAAACTAGTTTTATGAGAGAGAAAGGGACATACCTAGGCCCTTTGATACCTAATTAACAATGAAAATAAATTTTAATCTAGTTTAATAATGGTGAAAAAAAAAGATGTACTAAACAATCAACATGAAAACAAAACTTAGAATAAAACAAAACAAAATAAAAATAGGGATGAGAAGAGATGGAGGATACTTAAGAGAGATCTCCCTATAGGGAAGAGAAAGTGACTCAAAGAGTTAGGAGAGAGAGCCGAAGAGGGTGAAAATGAGAGAAGAGAGGGCCTGATGCTCGAACGAGAGAAGTGAGGGGTTTTATCGTGGTGGATGCTTCAGCTAAAATAAATAAATAAATAAATAAATAAATTTGCCATAATAACCGTAAAATGTACGATTGCAATATTAGGTGCATTTTGGTAATTTGGTAATGTAAAAAATTGTTCGGCCATTTCTAACCCATTTGACACGGCTTGCTCGTTTGTGGTGGGGGCAACACGAACAAAATGGCCACTATGGTCGAGCCAAGCACGGCCCGGCCACTAGAACGATCGTGCATGATCCACGTGGGGCTGGATTGGACGGGGCCAGCATGAGCCATGCTAGTTTTTGCAGGGTTGACGCACGACGAAGGAATGACTGAGCATGGCTAATGGGTGTCTTAGGCCGGCCTGGCCTGGTAGGGCACGGCCTTGTCGTGTTTAGCCCAACAAATCTGGCCACAATGTGGCTGGACCAGATCTTTTTTAAATTCTTATTTATTTTATTATTTTTTATTCTTTTCGCAAAAAATGTTGGGCTTTTAGAAAAAGTAAAGGGAAAACCAAAATATAAATAATAGAAAAAACAAATCCTTGCAATTAAATGGTACTTATAACATAACATCCGGAACTACTTTACTGGAACAACTTGTGAAGGCTCACTATGTTCAGTTATTTTCCCCATCTCGTACAAGATGTAGTTTGGAGCCGCTTGTATGTTTGACCTTTGCGTGAATTTAGGGGAAAATTTTTAGGACCTATTTTTGTCGACAAGAGAATCGTTTAAACTAATAAGCGCATTTATGTAATTTTCGAAACCTGTGTTCCGGGTCTATATCCGACTCAACAAAATTAGGACCGTTCGGGTCCAAAAGCTGGACGCCGATCCGGTTATACCGGACTCTTACCCGACCCACCACTTGCCGAGGGCGTATATATATCCGAGGCGGGAGTCGGAGGGGGTGGGCCTCTTCGGAAGGGTGGCACGCTGAGGGAGGGAGCGAAGCTAGTCGGAGGAGAGTGCTCCGTTGGTTGATGTTCCCTTTTCTAATTTTCCTGTGGCGATCAGTCGGCATTTCTGATCAGTGCCGTTATCTGGAGTTCTCTTCTGTATACAATATTGATCAGTCGAAGTACTAGGATCCCCTAAATAGGGTTTCGCTGTTCCGAGGTAACGAAATTTTATGTTTAATGGTTCCGCTAAAGGCGGGGAAATGACGGGGTACGGTGAAGAGGAGCCGGAGAAGAAGCGGCGTGGACTGAATTCGGTGTCTGACATGGCCAAGAAGGAGCCTTCCCCGCCTTCCCCCGAGAATAAAGCCGTACGTCTGTTAGGATTCGCTAGTTTTCGTAGTTATTTTTGATTGATGATGCTTGTTTTATTCCCTTGGAATTTTTATATTTTGTCGAAATCATTTGAATGTGGGTTTTCAATGTTGTGGTTCACTTTTATGTTGTTTAATTTGAATTTGGTGAAGTTCATTTTCGTCGTTGACTAGTTGCAATATATATGCATAAGGGTTGCTTTTTAGCTGTTTCCTCCCTTTTGTTTACTTAGAGAAATTGTCATAATTTAGATATTAGCTTGCCTTTCTCTTGTGGTTTTGTTCTTTATTTATATTGTACGTTCAACAATTGGTCCATTAAACGTTTGATACCTCGTTGAATTTGCTATCCTTTTCACTTTTGTCCTTGGAATGAACTGAGAAATTGGTCTCGTAAAGAAGTCTGAGCTAGTGGGACGATAACTGAATAAGAATGAAATGAATTAGCATAATTTCGTCGATGATTTTTCTTTTTCCTTTTCTCTATCTTGTAAATAGTGCTTTCTATGATAAGTTGGCTATGTCACATGGGTGCGGGTACGGTACAGGTTTGGGTATGGTGGTACGGGTTCGGATATGACATTTTTAAAATTCGTGGGTATGGGTGTACAACAAATTTCTCAATTCTCAAAAATGATAAAATGAAAAAAGCAAAACATTAATAGTTCATACATGATACATGTAATCCCATAAGAAAAAAATCTACAAACAAGACATTTGTTTATCATAAGAACACTATGATTATTATCATTCTAGCTATTCCAAGTCAATACCCATCTCCTCCTGCTTTTCTTCCACTTCCTCAAGCACATTAGAAGATGATGATGGAATAGAAGGTTCAAGGAATCCTAAATTAACAGATTCAAGATCATTGTTTCCTTCTAAGTTAAAGTCCTCAACATTCACATTCTAATTTTTACTTTCTCCTTCCCTATAAGACAAAAAAAAAACTATAAGTCTATAATTATTACCGAAAAAAAAGAAGCATCCAAATCCATAAATCATATGCTTATTTCATATTTACCTATATTCTTCTTTGTTTCGTGAAAGAAGCCGAAGGTTAGAATGCACACAAATCCGATCTATTGTACGCTTGTTTGTGAGATTATTTCGTTTTATGTTGTGGATATGTGAATATGCACTCCAATTTCTTTCACCACATGAAAATGTAAAAGGTTGAACTAGCCACCCGAAAGGAAGATATTGAAGAATAGGATAAGCCTGTCCATAATCTACCAAGAAATAGTTAGATAAACATCTTTATCTACAATTGCACATGGATCTTCTCCAATTCTTGTAGAAAACCTTACAAACTCATTGTGAGCTTGCCGATTTTGATATGGATCTTTAAAAATCCTACTAAGACATATCAATATATTTTTTTATAATTCTGGATCTTTATGTGGTGTGGTTCTTCCAACACCTTATGAGAACCATTTTTTCTCATAATATTTAGGAATCAATGAGTGTGCCATGCATTGGAGAAAAGTGCTACCTTTATCCCATCGTGCAATCAATATTTTATGCACATGATCAGAACAAGCAGAATTTTCAAGTGCAATATTCTTTTTCTCATGCTTAAAAATGTCTCCTTGGATCTTTTTAATCATAGTTTCCCACATCTTATAAACACAATGCAGTATTGAAATATCACAATCTAGAATTCTCAACATTTCCCAAATAGGCTTTGTGAAAGCAAGAAAATAAGAGATGATGTCCCATCACTTGTCATCAATAATCAATCTTTTGATTGCTTGAGCTTTGTCATCATCATCAACGTGATAGAAATTCCACTCATCATTAGTCACCATACTGATCAGTGCACTTTTAACCTTTTTCATCCTTTTGACCACAACCATTAAAGATGCAAAATGTGTCTCTGCAACTCTTAACAACTTGAGATCAGAATGCTTGTTATAAATGAAAGTGTATATTGATGATTTACTATGGAATTTCTAATGCTCCTCACATCCCTTTCTAGGTCTTCAATCCATGAGCATAAATCATAAGCATGAAGATTTCTTGCTCTTTACTTGGTGGATTATATATACTCTTTAGAGCCAAATTTAGACTATGGACTATACAAAGAATCCATAAGATATGAGCGTAATCCTGTTCTCCACCAAGACCAGTTGCTCTGCATGCATTGTCTATAATTATCTGAACCTTATCTTTCCTCAGTTCTTCCATTAATTCCATGAACAATCCTTTCAAATGCTCAACACTTTTGTATTCGTGAGATACATATATCACTTTAAGAAGACTGTTAAGAAGATTGGTCTGTTTGCTGAAGTTGCAATAAAATTAATAAGAGGGCGCCTTTGTATATTTGTCTAGCCATCTGAGACAATAGGAACTCCATGTTGCTCCCAAGCAAACTTTTGATACTCTAACAATTTGTTCGGTCTTTTGTTGTTCTACTAGTATAGTGTGAAGCCTTTCAAGACTAGGGGGAACATGCCCAAACAAGTTATAATTTGCAAGAGATGTAACTAATCCCTCCAATAGGGATTCCTAGCTACATTAAATGGTATGCGGTTTGGATAGAAAAATTTCACCACTTCTAGAGCCAATTCTAGCTGCCCTTGTAAACCAAATGACTCCTTAATTGATTTCTGAGTCGTATCAGCCTTTCTTTTTTCAATCATCCTTAACACCATGACATAAAATTGGAGGAATGTCAATAAGACCAGATGATGCCATGCTTTTCTTCTTCTCATAGAGTTCTTATTTTTTCTTCAATTGATCCAAACTTGTACTCGTGATATCTTTACATACTTGAATTCCCTGCCCTTTGATTTTTAACAATGCGCTTTCATTCTTGTATATGATCCATTGAACTCTTTCACACACAAAAAAAAAAAAAAAAAAGGAACACAAAGATAGCATTTCCACCACCTCCCCTTTCTTTTCTACATGTGACCATAATGGTTGGTCTTTGTGTGTAGTAGATGTAGCTGATCTGCAACTTGAACTTGCAGTAGTTTGAGAGATTCCTTTTCCTTTGTGCAATATACTACATTAAAAATAATAAAAAGGTGCAAAAGAAAAAAAAAAAATAAACAGAAAGTTCAAGAATAAAAAGAATGAAAGTGAGCTGTTACAGAAAACTGCTCACTCCTCAAAGAACTGTTAAATTAAGTTCAGAATCGCAAGATTAATATTAACAATTGCTAAACATCAAAAACACAATTAGGCTTGCACCTATGCTTCAGTCACTAATCGGCAGCATCAGCTGTTCCACTAAACTGGTCACTGACTCACAGTCTGTCAATTCTCATAACTAAATGTCGATGAAGAGAAAAGATATGGCGGAAGTGCCCCATCAATCAAGCAATTAAAAAAGATTTTTTCCTTCCAAATCATATCTTGCTTGACTTCCTTCTAATATTGCAACGTCAACTTGAAAAATTGAAAGAAATTTAAAAAAAAACTGGCTGCCGATAGGTCAAACTGACCATAATGAAATTAAACCAAACAAAAGTGGCAACCAATAGATAAGCACTCAAGCAAAAGATCAAAACACCAAAAGTATTACAGATTTACAGTTCAATCTTCAACAGATCAAGGAAATGAAACCCTAAAATTGTAATAGCCAAGAGAAAAAAAAAAAGAAAACACTTACTTGGCCGCTGCCAGCTGCTGCCATCTGTGTGACACTGGTACGTCTGCAAAGCCCACGTGTACCCATACCAGTATGGCAGTATCGTTACGGCGGTTCAGCAATGGTACAGTTCTTCCTCCTTCTTCCATACCTTCATGATTAAATGGCCTGACGTCTCTTCCTTCTTCCTTATCTTCATACAAGTGGTTTACGGCAAAAATGGCATCTGTTTCTTATATTTATGTTACTTTTTTTGTTGATTTCATATATATAATTAATTTAAAATAAATAACTAATGCTGTACCAAGATTGGCGAAAACGCCGTACCCGTACCCACTTCCCCGTACCTATGTGACATGCTCACTAGATGTGGCTGTGCATCGCTGGATATCGTTGCTGCGGGTCATTGTAGGGAGGAGGAAGGCTGAAGAGGGAAGAGCGAAAGATCGACCGGGTCGAAGAACTCAACGAGCTTTCTAAGAGTCCTTTTTTTTTTTACAGTTTAGATCGGGTCTGACCCAGACCCGATCCAAACTGTACCCATTTGCCTCACCATACCCGTTTTAGCATATTAGCGTACCGGAGGGGGTTACATGCAGCAATCCCATGTATCCATGTGACGTAGTATGTAGGTTTGGGCCATAAGTTGCTAATAAAAAATTAGCAATTTTGTGCCAACTGTAAAGTACACGAATCCTCTATTACTGTTTTGCTTATGTGTACTTGTCTAATCCTTTTGCTTGTATTTTGTTATAGTTCTGTTTCTGTGTTTTTCCCCATCCATTGACCAGCCATTCACTGACACATAATATTCATGTAACTTAGACCTTCAATTGCTTGTTTTTGGCACCATGGACCGATTAGGCTTGATTTTGTCTGTTGATCACAAGATGCATGTTTGGACGTACAGGCTGATGCAATCGTACTTCAATATCAGAATCAAAGGCTTGTCCAGCAGTTAGAAGCACAAAAAAATGAGGTGCATGTTTTGGAGGCAAAGCTTAATGAGCTGAAAGCCAAACAAATTGCATATGATGAGGCATTGATCGGTGTCAATAAAAATTGGAATCTGGTTGGTCAATGAATAGTCCCAATCTTCTTTTGATGTTTCAATTTTTTTTTTTTTTCCTTTTCAGGGATCAAGTTTTCCTTGCTTATCTGTGGTTTGTTTCTTGTCTTGCTTTAGTTGGTTGATGACCTGATCCTGCTGGGCTTGCGAGCTGGAGACTATGAAAATGGTATTCAAAAATTGGAGCGGCTAGACAGTCCAACAGGTTTGGGAAGAAAAAGAAAAAAGAGGAAGGCTGACTTCATGCTTGAAGAGTTTTTTTTTTTTATAATAGTAACTATTTATCCTACTTAGGAGGTAACATGTTTTGGTTCCTTTCCTAGGTATACCCCTGTCATGCCCCTTGGAGGAGACATTCCTCTTCAGACTCCTAGAAGCAAATAGAGCAGAAAGACACATGGAGAATGGGACAACAAGCAATATTCAAATGAGCAGCATTGAAGAAGCTCTTGCCTCCAGGCGAGCATTAACTTTGAGCTTGATGAAGGGCCTGACACAGACTATTGATATCCAGCGGGTGAAAACAGAAAGACTAGCATCAAAGTTGCATGGAGGCCTTTCTGCTGAAGGCAGGAAATTGCTACACTTTGGCATTCTTTAAGTCTTGTCTGCTGCTAAGCTATTAGTCTCCTTTTTGTTACCTAAAGTGCGAGTGATTCATGAATATTTTGTTGTTGTTCATGTTTGAAGTTCCCACCACCTCCTTCTCCTCTGACTTGCAGATGCTGTCATTGAGCTGCAGAAGATTGAAAGTGCACTGACACTAGAGATAAAGAATCTACAGGAAGTTATTGATAACCTTAATATGAAGCATAAAGGTTTTCAAGAAGAAATAAAGACTTATCTTGAAAGTCATGCAGCAGATCAGTCTGAAATTAAACATTTGGCAGGTAATCTTTGATGTCACTGTGAAGAAATATCTAAAGCACACACTTCATTATGAATTTCTCATGGATGCTAAATATATGTTTTCTTGTCATTTTTAAACTATTTTATGGTATAAGATGAACTGGAAGAAAGCATGGCAGAACTTGAAGAAAGTAGGCGGAAGTTAGTGAATTTGAAGGTACAGAATGTGGCATGTGGAACACACATTCCCATTTTGAGCCCAATAAATGGGGTTCATTCCTTTGAAAAGCCTACTGACAGGACAAGGGGAATGCGTGAGTTAAAAGATTCACTTGATGAGGCTAAGGTACTAATGTCTTATGAATTGACTTTTTGTGCTTCTAAGGCATGCATCTGCAATTTGCTTTTGGACACCAAGTGCACAGGTGAACTTTTTTGATGTGATTCTGCACAGATTTTAGCAGCAAGACGCCTTTCAGAGCTTCAAGAGATATGTGAAGAAAATGCAATCCTGTCAAAACAATTAAAAACTCTTCAGGTTTGATCTTTGTGGTTTTTTCTTTCATTTAGGTTTGGGTCTGTTTTTGGAGCTCAATTATTACTAGTGGCTCATGCGTCATTTAACTTTTTGTTGTTAGAATGAAATGAAAGATGAGAAATATGTCATGTCTTCCCGACCTTATACTACATTAAATGAGCGGGTTCAGCATTTGAAGTCTGAATTGGAGAAGTATAGAGGATTAATTGATTCCTTGCAGGTGGACTTTGTTTTATTTTTTCATTCCAGCTCCATGTTTTTTGAATCTTCCTCGTGGTCTATATTCCATTAATTAATGAGGCTTTTTAACTTCAGGCTGAAAGGAATAATCTAAGTTGGAAGGAGAAGGAGCTGAATGCCAAGGCAGAAACAGCTGATGCTTCACGAGAAGCTCTCAGCAATGCTGAGTCCAGGATACAGGAGCTAGAGATTCAGCTGCAGAGGTGTATGACTGATAAAAATGATCTTGAATTGAAATTAGAAGAAGCTGGCGAGGATTCAGGTAAGGGTCAAACGTGTTTCACAGATAAGTTATTAAGCTAGTTATTATTGTACTTTCATTTATCTGCTATCACAGGAAGGAAGGATATAAAATCAGAGTTCAGTGTCATGGCTGAAGCCTTGGCTAAAGAGTTAGGGATAATGGAAGTGCAGCTGAATCGTTTTAAGGACATAGCATGTGAAGCCCTCTCTTTACGTGAAGAAGTTCGTTCTCTTAGAGAAAAAATTGATGAAAGAGTATGTACCATAATATTTCTGTTGTATTTGTGAAGTTTATTGAACTGTTTGCTTGCCATTGCTCTATCTATGCATATTTCCCTAAAGTGCCATCAAAGAAACAATTGACTGAATAGATTTTGTTGCTATTGGGTTTGGATACCTAAGGTAGGCTTTAAGACGTTCAATTTATTCAAATGTAATGCAACTCAAACGAAAATTTGGGTCTCTTACCAGAAGAGGTGCAATGAGGATAATATCAGATTGATTAGTACTTGCCTTTGAAGTCTTAACTTTCTTGTAAGCTGTAACTTTGAAGGAACATTGCTTTTCTAATGTTTTGTCATACTGTTTTTGGATGCCATCCACTTATATGCAGGGGCAATAAAGGAATCTAATGTTAACATTTCTTTTGCTTATTACATATTCCTCTAGAGCATAGCTAGTGATTCTTTGGTTTTCTAAGCAAACTTCCAAGTTGCTCGTATAGGATAAGCTACAACTACGTTGCATATATGCTTCATTTAATGTGTATTTGTGTCAAAATTGCACAATAAGATGTGCATGGAAGGAGCCCTTCTGTTGACAGAGACAGACAATTGCATTTTATCATTGGTTAGTGCCTCTTCAATTGATCATTGGTTAGTGCCTCTTCAATTTTAACAATATTTATTGTTAAGGCTTCTTATTGTAAAGGAATTAGTGTCAATGAATGTCAACTTTTCAAAACACATTTAGGAATTACTCTTTAATTGGGAATCCTTGATATGCTTAACCACATGCTTATCTGTACATTTGTGTCTGAACTCGGAAGATGCATGGACATATGGCCTTTTCCTTGTATGCAACTTGTGCTTACCATAAAATTTTGACTTTTAGTTTTTCTGCAGTTGAACTTTTTCTTTTAAATTTTGGTTGAGAAGAAAAAAAACTCTTTTCTTCGCATTTTGCTTCTACATTTTCTAATTCAAAAGTGAAAAGCCTGTCTGTTGTGTGGTGTCCAATAGCAGCTTGAAAATGCTTGACCGACTTGCATATATTTAGTAGGCTTTTTTGATAGATGTTGCTCCAGTTTGATACATATTTCTCATTCTTCTTAGCATTATTTGCATCATGCAGACGGGTGAATGCAAGACATTGTCCGACAAATGTGCAGCAAATGTGATAAAGATCAAGTCCCTCAAGACGTTGGTAATTCTGATGGCCTTTGATCATTTATTGTTCTCTTGTTCTAGTATATGAGCTTTGAATGGTTGATCACATCTAATTATGTGTAGTCCATGTTGTGGTTGAACTTTTCCTTTTTCTACCGCTGCTGATTGTCATTTTTGTTTTTGGATGATGGCTATTTTTCATCATTTCCAACTGATAAAATGTTCTGTAGATCGAGAGGTTAGAGAAGGAAAAACAAGAATTACAAATCTTTCTGGACATGTATGGTCAAGAATGCTTTGAAAAAAGGTACTGCTGAATATTGCTATTTTTTTTCTCTGGTTATTATTTTTGTTCTGAATCTATACATGTTGATGCAGGATGCAGCTTATTTCTGCTTTGATAATTTATACCTTCTTATGTGATGTTAGAATCATGTTGTGGGTTGACCTTCGTGTACAGGTAGACTTACAGGGATCTTCAAGTTTTCAGAAGTGACATTATAAGATTTTCCCTGTGAATATATGTTTTCCTGATCAAGCTTATGTAAACCAGGCCTCAATTTGAGAATACAAACACTTCAAGAGTCACACTCTTGAAGATACCAGCCACTCCAAGAAATCACGCAAGGAGAAACGTCAAACTGGAAGTGTAACACTTCTAATTAATCTCAAATAAAGAACAAAACCAGGCCTTAAAGCCCATACAAATCAAGGGACCCAAGTCCCTTATTTATAGAAGAAAGTAAAGAAGAAAGAGAAAAGGAGCTAGCTGTTGGGCAGCTCCAACGTCTAGATTTCTAGCCGTTGGGAGCAGCCAACAGCTAGTTTCCTTGATAAGAAAAAGAAATATAAAAAAGTTATACATAAAAATAAAAGGAACACATAAAGGCCTATGCATACATACTTGTATTCATATATACAAACCATACATCAAACTATTGGGAGTTTAAGATATATGACAATACATATAAAAACATGTATGCATACTTACATTAGAGCTAATCCTTAAATTCTAGCATCCCCTCTCAAACTTACAATGTGATCATCAAAAGTTTGCCAAGAAGAAATTGAAATTTTGTTGAAACAAGTGCCTTAGTGAAGAAATCTCCAAGTTGATATTATGAAGGAACGAAAGACATGCTAATTGTTCGTCTAAGATATTGTTCTCACACATAATGACAATCCATTTCAACATGGTTTGTTCTTTCACATAAAGTATGATTGCTAGCAATGTAGATGTCACTTTTGTTGTCACAGTAGAGCTTAGTGGCTTCAGTCAAGTCAATTCCATTGTCCTTCAATAAGCTCTTTAACCATACAATCTCTGTGGCGGTGGTAGCCATAGCACGATACTATGCTTCGGTTGAAGATAGAGAGATTTTATTTTGCTTTTTGCACCTCTAAGAGATGAGAAAATCACTTAGAAAAACACAAAAATTGGTAGTGGAATGCCTATTATTAGGATCTCTACCCCAATCAGCATCAGTATAGGCAATCATATTCAAATTTGATGAGGATGATAGTTATAGTGTGTTTGGCATATCGAACAATCCTCAACGCAGCTCCCATTTGTACAAAATTAGTCCTTTATTGAAATTGACTTATGACATGTACAACATGAGATACGTCTGGCCTTATGATGGATAGATATGTGAGAGCTCCAACCAATTGACGAAAGAGTGTGAGATGTTCTACAATTTCTCCATCATCAATCTTCATTCTTTATGCCTAAAGCTTCAAAGTTGTCAACCACCTTGTCATCAGTGATTCCAAATTTGCTTATGATATTATTGACAGACTTCATTTGTGAGAGTAAGTATCCTCTTCTACTATAGGCTACTTCAATACCAAGGAAATAAGTTAAATTACCCAAATCAGTAATTTCAAATTCATTGTTAGGAAATCCTTTACCTGCATAATTCTTTTGGCATCATTACCTGTGATAATCATATCATCTACATATAAAAGCAACACAATTATACCTATAGCAGTATTTCTGCAAATATAGCAGTATCAGAATAGCATGATTCAAAACCTTATTTGAACATAACATCACTAAACCTATCAAACCAAGCTTTTGGAGTTTGTTTCAAACCATATAATGTCTTTCTAAGATGAAGAACTTTATCTTCAGGTAAATCAAGCCCAGAGGGTGAGTCCATGTGAGTGGTAATTTAAAAAAGCATTCTTGACATCCATTTGATATATGGACCATTGCTTGATGGCAGCAACCGCCATTAGAGTTCTGACAGATGTCATTCTAGCAACAGGAGCAAAGGTCTCCTCATAGTTATGTCATATTCTTGGGCATACCCCTTGCCAACTAATCGAGCTTTATACCTTTTAAGTGACCCATCACTTTTAGTCTTAACTTTATATACCCATCTACATCCTATTGTCTTTTTTTCTATAGGAAGATAAACAATGTCCCAAGTTTTATTGTTTTCAAGGGATTTAAATTCATTGTTCATAGCCTCAATCCAATGACTTCAAAATAGGATGAGGGTTCATCAAAGGAGTGAATAGCTAACAAACAAGCCGTATGTTTTAGGGAAACAGACTCGTAGGAGACAAACTTTTGAGGTGGATTATGACTTCTTTGAGATCTCCTAAGAATAGGTTGAAACTCTTGGGTGTTTTTTTGAGTCCTCCTATAAATTATAACTTATCTTGAAGGTCTATTATCAAAAGGAGTTTTATCAATCTCATTCAAAGTATCATCACATGAAGAATGCAAAACATCATCATCATCATCTTTTATCCATAAGAAATAATAGTCATCTTCATGCTTGGGTTCATTTGCATTAAAGTCATTTTCTTCTTCTAAAATATCACATTTCTTGAAACACATATTTTATCTTTTCAATGTTATAGCATCTATAACCTTTTTGAGTTTCTGAATAACCAATAAAGACACATCTAATAGCCTTTTGTCATTTTTGTCATTTAGAATGTAATATTTGTAACCAAAGACTTTAAGTCACTTGTAAATTGGTTGTACATCAAAAGTTTTTTGGAAAGGTGAAATGTTTTCTAAAATCTTAGAAGGCATTCTATTAATCAAATAAAGGAATGTCAAAATGGCTTCCACCCAAAAATTTTTAGGAATGTTTTTTGATATAAGAGCTCTTGGTGTTTCAAAAATATGTCTATGTTTTCTTTCGGCAACTATATTTTTCTGGAGGGTTTTGGGACAAGACTTTTGATGTATAATTTTTTTTTTCCTTTAGAAATTCTTCAAATTCATTGGAAATGAATTCTTCCCTAGAATCACTTCTAAAAATTTTTAGATTGGCATCAAATTCTGTTTTAATCATATTGTAAAAGTTTTTGAAATTCATAAAAAATAAACCCAAGCATATCGAGAATAATTATCCACAAAAACAACATAATATCTATGTAACATGGAGCAATACCCGTACTGGTACGTCCTAGGTATGGGGTTAACTGTACTAGGTATGGCCAACGTACCCGATTATGTATCCATCAAGTTTCGAACTCGGTCAAAGTTGACTGAGTCCAAAATTGTCCACATGTTAGAGTTTATGTTTTTTTTTTTTTTTTACTTTAAAGAAAATGCTGCATCTAAGCGGTGCTCACTGCTCATGCGGACAGTAAGGGCAACTTCGACAACCTCCATCCATCATTTCCAGCATGTGATCGAGTATTCTGGTGAACAACAACTTCTCTAGCGAACTGTGATGCCCTTGTTGTGGTATTCTGACGTCATTTGCTTTTCCATCGCCTGATTTGGACGTTTTTTTCTCTGTCCAACGTTTAAGCTTCTTCCATCTCTAAGAGCCTCACCCTTTGTCCATTAACCAACACAAGTATTTTCATCCTCCGTCGACTGTCGACTTCTTTATTTTCTGCCACTTTCCCTTCCTTCAATTTGAACTGTTCTGTTTGCGGTTCACACACTGAAAATAAGCCATTGTCGCTTGATTTGTGCGTTTTCCTGGTCCGCTGGAGATAACCTGATTTGTGCGTTTTTCAGTCAACATCGTTGGAGCTGCATCTATGCACTTATGTGTAGTTTCTATAAATTCATTTTGGATCATGATTTATGAATATGTTATTCTATTAGTTTGGATTCCATATATTTATATATATATATATATATATATATATATATATATATATGTGTGTGTGTGTGTGTGTGTTTGTGTGTGTGTGTGTGTGTGTGTGTGTGTGCATGCGTGCGTGTGTGTTTGTAATTTGTTCGGCTGTACCTCCACACCCAAGTTTTTTGAAAATGGTCCGTACCTGTATCATTTCTTATGTAACAAACATAATATAGTAAACCTCCTTTAGACATAATATGAGCCGGTCCCATACATCCACATGCACTAATTTAAATTTAAAGTGTGCTTTTGCAACACAGTTACTATTGCCAAAAGGTAAAGTCTTAATTTTGGCTTTGATACAATCATCACATGAAATCATTTCTTTACATTTTTCCTCCAAAAATAGGATACAAGACATTTTAACTTGAATGTCCAAGTCTTTGATGCCAAATTTGAATGTCACTTTTCTTGACAATATTGCAAGTAAGGTTGGAGAGGTCCAAATTATCAACACAATATAGATCTTTTTTTTCTAGAACCTTCCCCAACAGTTTTCTTGAAAAGATGGTTCTGCATGAAAAATTTATTTTGTGAGAAGATAGTATCACATCCATGAACGATTATTTGAGAAACTGACAAAAGGTTCAAGTTAAGTTTGAGAATAAATTTAACTTTTGGTATTTTGAAAACTTTTGAATTAAAATTTTGATCAAGTTTTTCAATACATTTGATTTCAAGAGGAGTTCCATCAACGGTTTTAATAAAGGGGCATACTCTTCTTTAGTGCATTCGGTAAAATGGTTGTATGAAATGAGACTCCAAAATCAAGTATCCAAGAGTATTTGTTGATGTAGATGTTGTTGAATTAGAAGAGTTTATGTTTCTAGGTGGTTCTTTGCAATATTTAATAGTTAGGAGGTCTTTTTAAACATTCCTCTATTTTCGGTTGATGTACTTTGTAAACCTCTCTTCAACCCTAATCTCTTTATAATGGAGATTAGGGTTAGTAAATGAATTAACGATTCTCTCTCTAAGGCTGCCGGCTGTAACATGGTACAGAGCCGGCGATCTCCACTCTTCTCCTCCGTCGGCTGTCGTGATTTTTCGGCGACCCCTTCTCCTCTTCCTCTCCCATCTCTTCCCACTTCTTTTCCTCTATCATTCCTTTCTCTCTTCTCTCTGCTGATCGAAAGATAGTGAAGCAGCGTGGAAGGGGAACCTAATCACATGTGAGAGGTATGTGTGATTAGGTCCCCAACGTGGATGTAGTGGAGCGTAAGCAACTGCGTGGGAGTTGCAGTGGAAAGTTGTTGTAAGTCAGATATAGCTTCGTGGATGAATAACAGCACATGGACTCCATTATTATTCAGATCTAGGCTCGTGGAAAAGTAGTTGCATGTGGATTCTTGTTCAGATCTGTGCTCGTGGAAGATTAACTGCACGTGGACGATATTCTTAACATATTTTTTTTGCTGACTGTCAAAAGTGGCTGCAAGTGGAGTAGCTGCACGTCGGGTATATTTTTTTTCAGATTGAATGACTTGTGTTATAATCTGGTGGACTGATTTGATCAGCAAAATTTTTTTATATGCATACGTGGATACGTAGAAGCCTGGTGGACTGTTTCGAACAACAAGTTCATATATTCTTTTTCATTTATTGATTGCTGCGATTGGTGGACTGATTTACTGAGTAGCAAGTTCATAGAAATTTGTTTAAGTATTGCTTTTGGTGCGAAATATATATATATATATATATATATATATATATATATATATATATATATATATATATATCTGCTGCCTAAGTTTTCTCAAGTTGATTGCCGCACGCTATACTCTTGATTGTATCATAATGCAACCATATTAAGATCACATTGTCAAGTCGTGCACTATGGCCGCTGAAGGCAAGACAGAGATGCAGTATGAGCATAAGAACACAGACAATCTCTTTTCTTCTGGCTCTACTGTAAAGTTAGATGGATCTAGCTATGAGATTTGGTCCTGTGTATTTATGATGTCTGTGATTGGACATCGGAAGGAACATGTTATAGAAGAAGTTGAGCCTGTGATGAATAGTGGAAGACATAGTTCATGGAAGGAAGATAATAATATTGTCATGTCATGGATCATGAATAGTGTGCCACGACAAATTACCTCTATTATTGCATATTATACTTCTGCCAAACAAATGTGGGATTTTTTGAAGCAAACGTACTCAAATGAAAAGAATGTTAGCAAGATTTTGCAGGTGGAGGAAGAATTACTTAATTTGCGACAGGGTGACCAAAGTCTTGCTCAGTACTTTGCTTCCATCAAGTCAATCTATGAAAGACTTAAAGCTTTGCGTCCTCCATGTCCCACATGCCACAAGACTCATGGTGAACAGTTTATGGTAACAAAGTTTTTACAAGGTCTCTCTCCCGAGCATGCAGTAGCAAAGGCACAGATGTTGATTGGAGCAGAAATTCCTAACCCAGCTGAGGCTTATAACAGACTCAGCCGTCTTGCTGTGACTCTTTCTTTGCCTTCCACCGATGCTACTCCCTCTGCTTTGGTAGCTTCAGGAGGCCGTGGACGTAATTTCTTTGGGGGAAGGGGCATAGGCCGAGGGTCAGGAGGAGGTCGTGGGAGATTTCAGTGCACCTTTTGTGGGAAAATAGGGCATTTGGAAGACAGATGTTGGGATAAACATGGTCGTCCTTCCGCTATACCCCTAGGAAGAGGTGTTGCATCCAAGCAGGGCAAAAATTCATTACAGTCTTCTATTGGATCTATCCAAGCAGCTTCATCAGTAGTAGAGGGGTCTTTATCTTCTTCCAATCCTGAAACTGTGACTGTGAATATCAACAAGTCAGAGTATGAGGAGTTCTTAGCACACAGATCTACTCAACCGTCGGCCTCTACAGTTATGATAGACAATGCTATGTCCGTTGATACTGCTCCACATGATACATGTACTACTTGGATTATTGATTCATGAGCATCGATGCACTTTTGTAGTAGACCTTCTATGTTTATCGTGCTACAATCATTACCTCAAACACGTCATGTGAGACTTGTAGATGGTAGATGGTATGGGTTATGGAGATATTAAGATTTCTCAGTCTATGACAATTCCTAATGTGTTATATGTTCCTAAGTTTCCCACTAATCTTTTATCAGTTGGACAATTGATTAATGATTTACATTGTCGTGTTACATTTGACTCTGGTGTATGTTCATTTGAGGACTTGCAAACTGGGAAGACGATTGGTGGAGGCTATGAGAAAGGGGGCATCTACTTCCTGTCTGATTCTGTGGTTATTGCAGTCGTCTCGACTTTTTCATTGTCCTCCTCCTTCCAGTGGCATCTCAGACTTGGTCATCCATCTGTCTCCAAGCTCCGTCACCTACTTCCTCATCTATCAATACCAAAGTAGTTCCAGTGTGAGGCCTGTTAACTTGGCAAACACACCCGTAGCATTTATTCATCGAGTCTTAGTCCGTCCAGTTTGTGGACTATTTGATCTTCTTCATGTTGATGTGTGGGGTCCTAGCAGAGTTGCTAGTAGGTCTAGATTTCGTTATTTCCTTGTCATTATTGAAAGAAAGGTCTGAAGTCATATGTACTCTTAAGAACCTTATTATTGAAATAAAGATCCAGTTTGGTATTTTTGTTAAAAGCATTCGCACTGATAACGCTCTTGAGTTCAAGACATCTACCTTAATGAAATTTTACTCTGATAATGGCATTTTTCCTCAGTTTACTTGTCCCCATACCTCCCAGCAAAATAGAGTAGCTGAGTGGAAACATCGCCAACTTTTAAATGTGGCACACTCTCTAATGCTTCATACTAATCTACCTGCATATTTTTTGGGAGATGTCATTCTCACTACCTGTTACTTGACCAACCGTTTACCCTCATCCTCCATTGACAACAATGTTCCCATTAAACTTGTGCACACACAATGACCCTTATTTCCAGTATCTCCCAAAGTATTTGGTTGCACATGCTTCGTTCACATACTTGGACCCACACGTGATAAATTGGGTGCCTAAACCCTTAAGTGTATCTTTATTGGCTACTCCAGGAATCATAAAGGTTACAAATGCTTTGACCCCTTGACTCAAAAGGAGTATATCAGTGCGGATGTGATATTATTTGAGTTTCAGCCTTATTATAGTTCCTCACCTACCTTTACTGAGATGCCACTATCATATGACCCACTACGTATTCCTCCTATTCCTTTGGAGTCATTCCCTTATGAGTCTCCTTCTGAGGATTTTCCCACTGTAGTGTTCAAGTTTCGTGATCCTTCGCTGGTCTACACACGTCGACAGGACCCTTCTCATGATCCTTCCCCAACCGCTTCTCAGGAGGTAAGTACATCTAAAGTGAGTATACCTAGTCCATTTGATCCCTGTCAAGACTTACCTATTGCTCTTCGCAAAGGCAAGTGACAATGTACTCTGCATCCTATATCTTATTTTGTTTCTACTGACAGTGTTGGTAAAAATATGCAATAGTTTATTCAAGCTCTGGCTGCCCATGCAGTTCCTACTTGTCACCAATAGGCCTTACTAGATACCCAATGGAGACAGACTATGCAAGATGAGATGAATGCATTAGTTCAGCGAGGCACTTGGGAACTTGTTGATCCTCCTTTTGATTGTGACATTGTTGGCTTCAAGTGGGTATTCACAGTGAAATATAATTCTGATGGTTTTATGGAAAGATACAAAGCTCGGTTGGTTGCTAAGGGCTACACGCAAACTTACGGGGTTGATTTCTTCGAGACTTTTTCTCCTGTTGCTTGGTTGGGGACCATTCGTCTTATCATCTCAATGGTTGTACACCATGACTGGTACATGTATCAGCTTGATGTCAAAAATGCATTTCTGTACGGTGATCTCGATGAGACCGTCTATATGCAACAACCACCAGGGTTTGAACGACAGGGGGAGTGTGGAAAAGTGTACAAACTGAAGAAAGCTATTTATGGACTCAAGCAGAGTTCTCGTGCGTGGTTTCATAAGTTCTTTGAGGTAGTCTCAAAGTGTGGCTTTGCGAGATCCCCTCTTGATCATTCTCTATTTATCAAGAAGAATTCCAGGGGTATGACCGTTCTAGTGGTTTATGTTGATGATATTATCCTGACAGGTGACTCCGATCAAGAAATTTCTGATACAAAGTTGTTTCTTGAAAAACACTTTGTGACGAAAGATCTTGGTCAACTACGATATTTCTTGGGAATAGAGGTTGCTCGCAATAGGGAAGGTGTAGTTCTCTCTCAACGGAAGTATGTTGTTGATTTATTGCAGGACACCAGAATGTTAGGAGCTAAACCGGCTAATCTACCTATGAATCCACGCATGTATCTTCATGATGACCAATCAGAATTAGTGGATTCTCGATCATACAGATCTCTTATTGGAAAGCTCCTCTATGTTATTGTGACCAGACCAGACATTAGCTTTGCAGTGGGGAAACTAAGTCAATTTATAGAAAGACTCAGGAAAGTTCATTGGGATGTTGCTTTAATGATGGTCAAATATCTGAAATCGTTTCCTGGCAAAGGACTTTTGTTCACAAAAGGCAAGACCCTGGAAGTAGAAGCTTATGGTGTTGCTGACTATGCTGGCTCAGTCGAAGAAAGGAAATTTACCACAGGATTCTCTGTATTTGTGAGAGACAGACAACCTTATATCCTGGAGAAGCAAAAAGCAAGGTGTGGTGTCAAGATCTAGTGCAGAATCTAAATACAGAGCTATGGCTCAAACTGCTACTGAAATGACTTGAGCTAAATCCATGCTATCTAGCCTAAGTGTCGATTCCACTTCCCATGAACATGTATTGTGACAATCGAGCAGCCACATACATTGCAAACAATCTAGTTTTTCATAAGAGAACTAAACATATTGAAGTAGACTGCCATTACATTCGGGATCTCGCTCAAGGAGGGACCATAACCACTATTCATGTATCATCAGATGATCAAGCTGCAGATGTCTTCACTAAAGCTCTTCCTATTGGTGATTTTTCTAGATGTTGTGATAAGCTGAGCATGATTAATATGTATGCTCCGGCTTGAGGGAGAGTGTTGAATTAGAAAAGTTTATGTTTCTAGGTGGTTCTTTGCAATATTTAATAGTTAGGAGGTCTCTTTAAACATTCCTTTATTTTTGGTTGATGTACTTTGTAAGCCTCTCTTCAACCCTAATCTCTTTATAATGGAGATTAGGGTTAGTAAATTAATTAACGATTCTCTCTCTAAGGCTGCCGGCTGTAACAGATGTCACCGTTGCTCCGGAAATTGGAGACGCCCCTCCTTTGAAAAGTGGCTAAAGAGCATAAATTAGCTTTGGTTGAAGAGCACTTACAAGTTTGTCTAGGTCAAAGTGGTTGCTTTCTTTACTTTTTTCATGTTTCTCCAATCCAACTTGTTCTTTTTGTTCAATTTCTTCAATTTAGGACATCTAGGTTTAATATGTCATTCTTAAGGAATTCCAAGCTTCATGAGCAAAGTTATGTTTGGCTATTTGACTCATAGTTGTAGTATCAACACAAACAAGAATCCATATAATGATTTTGTGGTGTCCTATCTTCCATTCTTTCCATTTTTTCTCATATTCATTCACTACTTTATCTTTTTCGATTCTATTTATTTCATCGACTTTTTCATCTATGGTTTTCATCAAGACTAATTGTGGCTCGCTTTTAGACCCATCAACAAGTCCCCACAATCTTTTACTTCTTATGAAGTGTTCCATTGTTCTTGCACATTGAATATAATTTGATGAAAAAAGTTTAGGGAGAACAATGGAAGTAGTTCTCTCATCCATGATGTGTACCTTATATAGATGTAATTGAGTTGTTGAGGCAGCACTAAGATGAAATCAGCCACAAAGTCAAGAATAAGAGAACTTGAGGCAGCACCAAAACAGCCCACGAAATCACCCACAAAATTTAACAAGATAGAAGCTTGTGACCGTACCAAATATAGCCACAAAAATCGGCGAGATATCCAAGAGAACAGCCACCAAAGATCAGCAAAAAAACAACTCCTTTTTGTACAAAACAGCAGCCTATACTTTCGTCAAATAGTTGTTGTGCTTCACAGCTACAAATAAGCAGCAAGGACTGATTTTTCAAGACTTTGAAAATCAGCAAACGAAGAGCCAAACCATGGCTCTAATACCATGTAAACCAGGCTTCAATTTGACAATACGAACACTTCAACAGTCATACTCTTGAAGATACCAGCTACTTCAAGAAATCACACAAGGAGAAACCTCAAACTAGAGGAGTAACACTTCTACTTAATCTCAAATAAAGTACATAACTATGCCTTAAAGGTTAACCCATACAAAGCATGGGACTCAAGTCCCTTGTTTATATAAGTAAAGAAGAAAGGGAAAAGGAGCTAGCTGTTGGGCAGCTCCAATGTCTAGATTTCTAGCCGTTGGGAGCAGCCAACAGCTAGTTCCGTTGATAAAAAATATATATATAAAAAAGACGCACAGAAAAATAAAAGGAAAATAAATACATAAAGGCCTTTGCATACATACATATATTTATATATACAAAGCATACATCAAACTACTAAATGTTTAAGATATATGACTGCAGCCAGTGTCACAAAAAACGTGTTTTTTTTTTAAAAAAAACGTGATAAATTAAACTACTGTTTAAAACTTAAAAAAACGTTTTTTAAAAAAAAAACATTAAAAACGAAAAAATACGTTTTTGCGTTTTTAATGTGTTTTTTTACTTTTTTTATTTTTAATGCCAAACATTTTTTTTTTTTCATTTTCTATTTTTTATTTGTTGCAAATCTACTTATTTTTTGATGTTTGTGTTATTAGTTTCTCACCTATTTTATTTTTCTCCCATTTTTAGTTTTTGTAAATTTTAAAAAATTTACCGTATTTTGCTCGTATTTTTTCCGTTTTTTTTCAAGCTCACCGTATTATCCCCGAGAAAAACGTCGCCGTTTAAAACCTGAAACGTTATTTGTGACTATGGACTGTTCGTATAAAAACATATATGCATACTTACATTAGAGCTAATCCTTAAATTTTAATAGCTTATAGTGATTAACTTCTAAAAGACTTGAATGGCACCGTCATTCTAAAAATATTCATGAAACCGTACAATGGTTTTACTGCTTGCTTAACTTGGCCTTGCTGTATTTATTTTTGCAACACTTGAAATAGCGCAAACAGTTTGTCAAATCACAAATGGCAAACTCCAAACTCCAAGACATTGCATGCATTGGGTACTTCATAAGTTATAGTTTATATGAACTTGATCTAGGATTTGACTGGCATGTGAGTATTTCTATTTTAAGTTTCCTCTTTTTCCTTCCACAACATCCCTTCAGTGAGGACTGGTCTCAAGCTCATGGTTAATACTTAATACTTCTCCATCCATAGGAAGGTTCAGTGATCACATATGAAAAAAATCCTTGATTTCGTTTCACTTTTTAGTTTTTGCAAGCCATGGGGGTTGACATCATATCCATTGTTGTTAAAGTCTCACCCAGGCTCTCAGGCTTAGGTGATCGTGAAGATAGCTGGTTTTAGGTGGCCTGCTATTTGAAAATGCCTAGGCACTCAATAGCCTAACCTTTTTCATTGACAGCCTTAACTTTTGTTTTCTTTTCCTTCCTTTTAGGACAATTTTTTTTCTCTGTTTTTGTTTAGTTTTTTAACTGTTGTTGTTGTTGCATGTGATTTTGCATTGAAACAATATGAATATGTGTTTGAATGCACATTTATAGTTATGATTACATTTTATAAACTACTATACTTTTTTGTTCTTAATACTATTTTGAATTGTAGTAGAAGACAATTTAAAACAGTCAATATTAATATGAACTATGGTCATTAAGGATTTATGCCCCTCTTTCTTTCTTTCAAATTAAAGTAATAATTTTAGCTTTTGTCTTAGGATTTTAGTTTTCAAAATTAGAATCAGAGATTCTAGCAGTTATCATGATTTTGCATGTTTTATAACATTGACAAGCAGTGGTATTTACTTATAAGTTTTTTTGTTCTATATTACTTGTTAGCTGTTCGACTTCATTAAATTTGATCTTTCAAACTTTTGACCATGTTTATTAGTATGTTACAAAATGTTTAATGTATTTTTTTTATTGTTATAAGTTGATAAAGGGGTTTTTCATTCAGAAATGCTCAGTTTTGTTATTAATTTTAACAACTAATGTTGCATTTTATTAGTTTCCTTTTTTGGGTTGTGGCCCTTTTAATGTGCCTAATGCTACCCAGCCTTTAGAGTTTAGACTCATTTAACTGCCTAGGCTGCAGCTGATGTGATTGTATACATGCACATACGCACACGACTCTGTATTTATTTGAATTATTTTAACAATCTTTATGTGACAATATGTAATTGTGTATTTGTTTATAGATGTCATTATATGTAATAATTAGTGTTTCCAGTCATTAGTTTTTACAATTTTTTTCATACCACTTGAAGCACCTGGTGCACTTTAAGTGTGTCTGGTGTTCTAGGGTTTACTTGTCTCTTAGTCTCCACCTAACACTTATAACAACATAGTTATATCTAAAGTTAAAAAGTGCATACAGTGGTTCCATCTTGACACAAAGAAACAGATATCCGACTTCTGCTCATCAGACTTATGGTTTTTTCTACAGGGATATAATGGAGATCAAAGAATCAGAGCATAGGGCTTACATGCAAGCTGAGATGTTAAAATCTGATTTAGATGAGCACAGTCTGGAGTTGCGAGTTAGAGCAGCTAATGAGGCTGAAAGTACATGTCAGCAAAGGCTGACTGCTGCTGAAGCTGAAATATCTGATCTGATGGACAAATTGGATACTTCACAGAGGTTATATTCCTTGTTACTTTATGCTTGGACAATGTATTTGTAGTTCCTAGATACCGTATCTGAAGGTTGTTATCATTGTTAAATTTGTGGTCTCCTGCTTATTTTCTGCTGTAGATCATGCACTTGTTAGCGACCTTCCTATGGCATCTGGAATGAACTGAAATCCTCATAGGGATGCCTTTTTTGTGTTGCCATTTGCATGCAAAGGATGAGCATCCTGAATATTCTATGTGACACAGGTGCAGCACAGAACTTTTCGGAAAAAACTTGGGTCTGGAACTCATGATATATAAGTGTGGGTGTGGGTGTGTGTGTGAGAGAGAGAGAGAGAGGGAGAGAGAGAGAGAGAGAGGGTTAAAAGTAAAGAGAAAGCCTCTTATTGTAATAAAAGAGAATTTTAAAAGAAGTAAAAAGTTGAAGAGAAACTTTGTAAAATGAGCTTTTTTTTGTAAATGATAACAAAAGAGATGTTTAAAACAAAAGATTTTTATAAAAATCCCAACAATAGTTGATCTCAAGCCCAGCCCTCTCACCAGCGAGCTGCAGACCTAATTGAAATTCTCTTTTGATAACCCTCCCTACTATGCCTGTACAGAAGGTGTGGCACATGAGAGAAACAAGAATGAATATGCATCTGAAAGTTTTTTCTTCAGGACGGAAACATCAAGGAACTAAGCTTTACGCAACTTACAAGTGCAAACTGCTGGCTTTTAATGAGGCACTTGTGAGAGGGAGGGGGATGGATGGAGATTGTTCAGCAGACATTGAAATGGTTGATTTGCAGAGTATTATTTACCTAAAGTCAATAATATTAGTAAAGTTACAAATTGTCTATATTTAAGGACTGTACCTGCAATTTCTTGAAAACATGAATGATTTTTTTCTCCTGTTCTTGTATCCAACTGTTGCATTTGTTTCTCTTATTTGCAAGGAACCAACTTATCTATCATCTTACCTAGAAGCATTCTTTAATGCAGACATATTTTGGAGGTTAGAGAAGCTATAAAAGTGAAGGATGAAGAGGCAGAAGCATATATTTCTGAAATTGAGGTTTTAAGAACTCTATTCTGTGGTGTTCTTTTATGTTGAAGTTTTGGATTGCTTATGCTAAATTTCTGTCTCCTTTTTATGTAGACTATCGGTCAAGCTTATGAAGATATGCAGATGCAAAACCGTCGACTTCAGCAACAGGTGGCTGAAAGAGATGATTACAATATCAAGGTATTCAGATTTTCGTCTTTCATCTATGTCACACAGGTATGGGTTCAGGTGTGGTGTGGATGTGGCGGTTTTCTAAAACCTTTGGTGGAGGATATATATGGGTGCGGTGATTAGAGTTCCTCACTCTATTCCATGCAGAAAGACAAATAAAAGGAAAATAGAAAGAAGTAAAAGAAAATAAAGAGAAAGGGGAAATTAAAGAAGGAAAATTAGGGCTAAAAATTTATTAATCAGTTCAATTAATCCATCAAAGAATAAATGTTCCCTTAAATAGGCCTATCTAAGCACCTTGGATCTTGGATCCAAACAGAATATAAAAGGGCCCGAAAAGGCAAGTATAACCGTATAATTTATGAGCTTATATGAGAGAGAGATATTAAATTATTAAAAATGATACACAATAAAAGAGATTATGTATGCATATCACAAGGCAAATGGATAAATAATATATGCATATTACAAGGCCAAGAGAAGCACAGCAGACAAAGGGAAAAATGAAACCTGCCAAGCCGTAGGTTATATGACAGATTAACAAAAAACAGTTATACACATTATGAACTTGCATATATTATATATCAAACAGTAAAGATATTGTAAACATAGCGGACACATATATATAAACATATTATAAACAAATATATATAAGGTGGACAGCAGAGGGGGAGAGCTCAATGACTTCCAGCTCCACTTTCCGATGGCGAATGCGATGATGGCTAATGCCTGATGCTTTCAGAGATAAGACCAGTCCATTGCAAAAAAGGAATATGCCAAGCCGATCTAGGAGACTGTAGGAGAAAAATGAAGGCGATTGTGGTTCACGTCCATGGAGAGAAGGATGGTCATGAAGAGAGAGGGGGGAGTGGTTAGGGAGAGAAAGCATTGAAGAGCACCGGACGGTGGAAAGCTGCATCCTAAGCATTAGAGAGAGATACTTGGCTCCATGCCAATTGCTGATAACTAGTTGCCGTTTATAGGAGGCAATGGGTTGAAGGGAATAAAAAGGGGGTTCACGTGGAACCTTGATCAAGCCTTTTATTTATTTATTTATTTTTACCTTTCACTTAAAATGAGGATATTTTAGACCTTGTAAGGGTTGACTACATCGACTCACCGTTGATGCAAGTTGCTTGTGCCCCTATTTTGGAATACATTAGTCCAGCATCGACTGCATCTTGAGCCACAAAGATGCTGCATTCACATTTGTACATGCACCCATGTTGCATTGGCACAGGTTATGAAGGGGACTTTCCATGCTTATTCACATTAATTTTTTTGTAGTTATTTATTTTTGTTCGTTATTGATGTATGTATTTGTTTTTGTTATATATATGCACACTCTTGTCCTTGCACTCACGTTTTTTAAAATTGCTTTACCCCCATGTCTGCACCCACAACCATACCCATGTGACAGACTCATACGTTTAAATAGTGCCCTTTAATTACTTTGGATGTTTGATCCATAATAGAAACTCGAGAAATAAAAGGGTCCAACATTCATAAAATGGATAGACTCCAAGATCCACTCTAAATGGATCATGCTTGTGTCAATTCCCTTAGTTGAAGAACTCGACTCCTGACGAATGAACATGTTCTGCAATCATGCTAGTGGGTTGCACTGGATGTTTCTGGTCCTTAGTTCACCTCGAGTATGTATGCAGGGGTACTTTAGCTTTTGGTGATTAGGCTGGAACAAAATCTGCCACTGAACATGTATTACCTGTGCATGCATCTTGCTGTGAGCCCAGTGCTGACAAGGCATAGCCTGACATATGACTGGTCTGGGCTTGCTGAATTTGTCCTAATGATTCTGTTGGATCACAATAAGGGCATAGGTCGGCCACGATGAAGATTGCAGAAATGTTCCAATCTTTGGGGAGCTCAAGTAAGGGTCTCTCTCTTTTTTTCTTTTTTTTTGCAAATGCTGGAGGATCTGAAAAGGACCATGTTACGAGGATTGAACTTGTTGTAGGTTCCAATAGGGAATTGTTTGCATACGCACCACACTACATCTTGAGCCATAGGGTCAATATATAGGGAGCAGGAACAAGTGATACATCAACCACATACATCGGAGAGTGTTCATAGACAATTTGAAATTGGGATTTTGGTAGAATGATTGACCGCACTAAGTGAACCTAGCTTACGGCAACACTAAGTCCCATATTTCTGACCACGGTATGTCAAGGGTTTCCTAAAGTGCAATTGAGAACCTTGATTTGACTGTCGGTTTGAGAGGGACATGCACTAGTAACTTGTAACTTGGCTTTCAACAGTACCTATGAAGATTTAAAAAAATGACTCAAAAACTAGATATTCTGAGGTGATGCTCTGGAGAAGACTATAAATGGAGCAATATCCCAAAAATAAAAGACGCAACCAGTGAAGCATCCATGGTTTGCTTGCTTTACAAGCACACAACTATTTTGGAAAACTGATCCTTGACTATCATAATGGAATCAAAGCTTGTATTGGACTTGGGAAGACCCATGATACAATCTATAGAAACATGGTCCCAAGGATGGTCGGTGGTAGGTAAAGGGGTGTGCAAATTATTATTTTTATGGTGACCTTTGGCCATTTGACAAACGCAATATGGATAGGCTAATAACATTTTTCATCCGCCAAGGCTAAAGTTTTATCATGGCCAAAATTATCAAACATAGCACCCTCATGCAATCCAAATATTGAGTGCAACTTGATTTGGAATACATAATTTGTTGCCTTTAAATAAATAACCATTAGAACTGTGAAAAGAGAATTTGGAACAATAGATTTTGCTATACATTCCTCTTAGATCTTTCGGAATTTGGGTCAATAGGATGAGCTCCTTATTTATAACTATCAAAACTAGTTACCTAGACAAAGTGGCCAGGAGACTATTTTCTAATCATGGCATCAACAACCTTATTAAAAGTACTATACTGATGTCTAATTGGAAATATATTCTTGTAGTAACCTGATCCATTTAGCATGCCTAACACTGAGTTTCTTTTGCTTTTTTTTAAAAAAAAAAGAGCAGAAGGGCATGGCCATCGTCTTTCCCTGCCCAACGCTGGACGTCTCTTCTTTTTTTTTTTACAATTTTTTAGGGCCGTCTGAGTGGACGATCCATACCCGAATGTTTGCTCAGCTAGGCCCTTGCTTATGCAGGGACACAAGGTCAAGATACCCGGGTACGTTTACATTGTCAGACACGGCTACGGTGAACGTACCTAGGTCCGTATCCATCCAAAAACAGACTCGGTCAATGTTGACCGAGTCCATTTTCGTCCAAAAGTTAGGGTTTTTTTTTCCGTATTTCCTTTAAAAAACATATAGCCTCGATAGAACTCTAACAAGGGCTCCATTTTGCTCTTCTCCACTACTATTTGTTGAGGAAGAACTCGAGCGACCTCTGGAGGAAACGATTTGGGCTAGTGTTGGCTGATTTGGGCGATATTTCTTTCGTCGACCTCCAGCGACCTTCTTGCATCAACTATTTTTCCTTTTATTGTTGTTCTTAGTAGTATTTTTGTTTTTCTTCTTTTACTTGTTCGTCATTTTTAATCTTCTTTTTGTTCTTCGAAAATCATATCGTCTGCCCTTTCTTTTTTACATTTATATGCAACCATGCTCCACAATGCCGAGCCGTTCCAATATTTTTTGTTTTCAGTGCCTAAATCCTGCATTTTCTGCATCTGAGCCATTCCAGTTTAGCATTTAGCGCTTAGATTCTAGTTCCACAATGTTGAGCTGTTCTGGATGTGAAAATTCACCTAATATTCATGTTTGACTGTCTAAGGGGCTGCTCGATCGTCCATATGTTTAAAATTTTTCATTGGTTTCTTAAATACATTGCTGAAAGAGCCATTAATATGTATTTTATATGTTGTTTATTTGTTTATATTGAGATATATTTTCTAAGTATTTCCACTTGTTTATATATATATACATATGTGTGTGTGTGTATATGGTCGTACCCTCGCACCTAAATTTTTTGAAAATGGTTCGTACCAGCACCCGTACCTATGTGACATAGGTATCACAATACATTGAAAGCGTTGCCAGAATGAAAATATTGTGAAATTTTGTGAATATCTTTTTTCGAGATTTCCTAAAAAATCATTCTTTAATATTTTTAATATTTCTTGCATTTGTCTTTTGACATTTTAATAACTATTTTAAATTCTTATGGATGTTTCTCTTGGAAAATTGGTAGAAAAAATGTGATTTCATAATTTTCCTATTTATTTTGTATATATATTAAATGTTTTCAATTCGTATGATCTTTCCAAGGAAAACAAATTTTCCAATTTATACTTGAGGTTAACCTCGCCAATAAAAACGAAAGGATTATATTTGTGATTGTGGTTCAAATTTAAACAAATCATGCCAAATGCAAGAAAAATGAGATATGCACTATTAAAGGTCGTGGGTTATAATGCACATTCCATCTTTGTGATTCTGTACATCGCCATAAAGTTGTAAGCATTTTCCTATGACAGCTTGTCTCGGAGAGCATGAAAGTAAAGCATGCTCAAAGCAGCCTTGTTGCTGAAAAGCAGGCTTTAGCAAAGCAACTGCAGCAAGTCAATGCATCATTGGATTTTTTGAAGATGAGAATTGCGCGTGGCGAGGAGCAGGTACTTTTCTATCTTCAGTGGTATTATTTTGTTAAGCAATAAATTTCATTATGGTTATACCGCTTGATTCTCTGCAGATTAAAGCTTATCTTGCCCAAGCTGCCAAGGCTTCACAGGAAAATAGACATCTAGCAATGAGCGTGGAGACTGCAAAAGTGGAACAAATAGATGCTGAAAAGGAGCTAAAATGGCTGAAGACAGCTGTTGAGTCCTCAGAGAAAGATATTGAGCATAATCAGAAGAAGTTTGATGAGCTTCAAGCAGAACTAGAAAAGGAAAGGTAGGCTACGCTTGGTATTATTCTGGAAATAGTTCTATTTGCATTTGCTTAGCTACTCAGATTCTTAATGACAGTACCCTTTAAAGCTCAAGCATTCCTCTCCATCTTGTCATGCTGTAATTATTTATTTTTGAATCGTAATGCGGTGAACTGGTATTTATTCGTCAAGCCTTTCTCATTCCCATTTTCTTCTCTTGGTCAATATAATCAGATTGGAGAACGAAAGGCTAGAGGAAGAGGTTCAGAAGCTTAGAGACAAAGTTGAACAGATGGCTTCTGAAAGCAGTGAAGCGGCAATCGAGAAACTTCAAGAAAAAATAAAGGATTACAAAGCTGTATTGAAGTGCAGTGTTTGCTATGAGAGACCGAAGGAGGTACTTGGACATAGTTCTTTTACTTTGAAAATTTTAGGTAGTCTAATTTATGCTTAACCAGTTACCATGTGTACCTCACAGATGCAAATATTTGCCAATATCTTGAAATTTCAAAACACCAAATACCATCATTTCGAAGCCAGCTGATAATGTCGGCAAAGCAAGGCAATAATTTTAAAATGTTGTCTAAAACCGAAATATTGTGATATTATCCTAATATTTTCCTAAGGATTTCAAAAAGTTTTTCAATTCCTTTAAGTATATGATTTCTTTCTTATCCTTTCTTTGTCTATAAAAGGGAATCTAGTTGTTTCTTTACGTTTTCTGTAGAAAAACTAGAAAATCTACTGTTTCATTTTATCTTTTTGAAAATTTGAAAGTGTCTGATATGTTGACAATGTGTTTCCTAGAAAATCACATCTTGAGGGAAACTCCCAAGAGAAACTTGTGGACGGTGTTCATGCCTGTGATGCAGCTTCGCATAATTAGCTTGTCTAGAGAATGTTCATGCCCGAGAACTTAAAGAACTGATACTGTCTGTTCCTGCAGGTTGTAATTACAAAGTGCAACCACCTGTTCTGTAGTCTATGCATCCAAAGGAATTTGGAGATACGCCATCGAAAGTGTCCAGGCTGTGGCACGGCTTTTGGCCAGAATGATGTACGAACAATCCATATTTAACGGTCACCATATATATTCTTTCTCCTCCCCGCCCATCTTTTTCTGATGCATATATGTATATATACCCTCATCTGTCTGTCTTATCTCGGGTTGATTTCTTTCCTTCATATTCTCTTTTACATTAATATCTTGCTGCTGCATCTTGCATTATTTTGTTTTCTGTGGCGGGATCGATTGGAAAGTGAGGGTTCTACGATGGCATGTGATTAGAAGTTCCAACAGATTGGGTATTGCATTTTGTACGATCTGATCCATTAAGTTATTATCACACTTGAGCGTTAGGGTAGGACTTGGATGAGCATTTAGGAGGTTTGACGAAAACCGTTGACAAAAACTGAGGGTAAAATAACCGAAAAGGATCTCAAAAGGACCGATGGTGCTGGGGCTTCTTTTGCTTAGCTAGCTCTCCTGTCACTTGTGCCGTTTGTTATGTGGGATGAGGAGACTGGGACTTCGGTGGGACTAAGTGATGCTGGAGTTGCAGGGACTTGTGTTCCTCACTTCGGTGTATGCGATTATTTAAATTTTTTATGATGGCGACTCTTTAATTTCTCGGTAACTGTATTTTGAGAAATTACGTTTTAGTTACTTGCTTTATAAATTTTACTTTATAGATGTTAGTTCTATTATCAAATACTTAAAGGGTGTTACAGACACCTATAACAGATCGTTACTTTTCAGTTCTTCTACCTTAAAATTAGGGTAGATTTATGGAGCATTATGTTGCAGCATTTTATGAATTTGCTTGAACTTTTACGGCAGTTTTATTGGATGCACAGCCTCTAAAGGACAAAAAACATAGAAAGATTTGTTCGTTCTGTGTCTAACCAGGAAGGTCCAAACTTGCTTGATGCTTTTGGCATCATCTTCTTCGGCGATGAATAATTCTGCATTAGCAATGTGGTTTATGAGATTTGTTTTCAGGATATGTCAAACTTCCTTCAACATTTAGCAATAATGAAAGATAATTCTTAAATTTTGGATATTATTAACAATGCATCTAAGCTCTTTATGGCTAATTCATAAAACTCAAAAGTTTATTTCTGTTGATCCTACTATTAAATCAGTAAAGTATTACCATTTTGCTGCAAGCAAAATAACATAAAAATATACTTTGAACAATTTTGGGCTGATTTTGGTTAATTTTTTAGCGTTAATAACAAAGGTTTCACCTAATCAATTTTGACGTCAAGAAAAAGGAAGTTCACTGATTCAACTATGGTTGACGTGTACGATCGTTGATGAGCATCATTAAAAGAGCTCAAGGCTAAGTCGACATGTATTTAGTGTGGCATAGGTATTTGTTGTCTCATGAACTGAAAGTTAAGCAAGTGATGACCTAAGGTTCAATTGGTGAAAATAATATTTAGCCTTCATAACAATATCGATAGTTGCATATGCTTTTTATTGTTGTTGAAATTTTGTTCATTTTCAACAGTATTGAAAAGTTTGTTGTCTTGATGTCATCGAAGTTTTGATTATGTTTTCAGAAATTTCACGAATGGAGGTTCCATTTTTTTTACTGGCTGTTAGGCTTAAGACCTCAAACTGAATCCAAGCAAAAGCCTCGAGATTTGGTTTCATCTCCCTCGTCACAAACTGATAGAGGCTTGTACAAACCCAGCTTTCAATTGTTAAGGGAACGAAAAATCAATTCGGGTTTATGTTTCCATATGTCATCTAATTCAAATTGAACTATTCCGGTTTATAGCGTTTACGAAAAACATTTGCCTAGAAAATTTTGGTGTTGCTAAAAATTTATTCCTCCATAGTTAAACATAGATGAGTACTATTTAGTGCAACTAAATAGGCTGTTACAAACTAATCAGCATAAAACTTGTTTATATTAAGAATATTTAATAATTAATAAATTAACGTAATTTGAGGAGAAGATGTCCTAAAGTTCAATTCATGGGAGGTCCTTTTTTCAGTATCATTTAACAACTGAGTGCTTCTTCAGCAATATCCGAGAAGTTTATCGATTTTCAGTTCAAAACAAAAAAGGACAGATATTCTTCACGCAGTCGAGTCAAACATGTGGTGTGTGTGCGGCCACACCCTCCATGATTTTCTGAAAATTTCTCAGATATTAACCCCTTGAGTGCAGTTTGATTTTCCATGGATCTAGATCTGAAAGAACCTCAAATATGTGATAGCTGAAATCCACAATTATATGGATTTTAGCTTCTACGTAGATTTCAAATCCACAGTTTAATATAAAAAATATATGAATTTTCAAATCCACGCTTTAATATAAAAAAAATATGAATTTGAAATATGATAAAGGATGGTCCAATTTAAAAACTGTAGATTTCATCTCTGTATTGGCCGTAATCCAACGCATATTTTTTTTTTTTTAGTTTCAATGGCCTGGGCGTTCCATTGGTAACGGCGCATAAATATCTTCCTCCTGCCCTTGGACAAAGTGCGCCCTACTAGTCAGAACCGCACGGAATTTTAATTTCACTAGAGCGATCTGGATAAGGATCTGTCAGTGTCCATGCAACTGGACCAAAAAACCCTTCTCCTTTTAAATTTTAATCCACCTTATCCTTTGTTTTTGAATTTCTTGTCCCGAGACAAAGCCAAAGTTGCTATTCTTAGGGAAACCGCATCTTTTACTTCCGCTCTTTGGGTGGAAGCTGCATTGAAATTTGGATGGAAAGTGTGAGTGCTACCCATCTACTTTTTACAAAAGACAAAATTAAAGCTTGAATTGTGGAAAGTATTAAGTTTTTTAAACAATTCTGACTGTTTTTCAGAGAAGTAAACTTGTTGAATAAAACCTTGGAAAGTAAAATGAATCTTGGATCAATCACTGAGGGACCTGATATGCTTTTATGACCTTTCAAGTTTTAGAAAGTCTCTATTCGCTTAGTTTTTATTCCTTGGGAAGTTCTATTTGCGATCTTTTCTAGTAATTGAGTTCGGAACAAGAACTTCAATCATGATAAAGTACACGAAACACATGTGATTATGATAGGATATTATTTTCGTTAAGCAAACCCGAGTAATCAAATTTGGTTTTGGTGGACGATGGGGTGAATCAAGGAACAAAAACTGGATCGAATTGTAGACAGAGTTGCCTCTTATCAGATCCTGTTGAGGTTCGACCCATTTACACCACAGATTTCTCTAGTGCTGTTTGCCAGCATAGTTTAAGTCGAGCTGAGCCAGCTCAAACTGGGGTCGAGTGGCTAAAAGCCACAACTCATGGAGCCGAGCTTGAGTTGGTTGGCTGGAGCTCAAGGAGCACGAACTCTGGTTGGCTACACCCGAGTCAAGGTTCAGCTGGAGCTTATTGGAGCCATGTATAAGTAATTACATTCAGGTTTTAACCCTGAACATGTGGATTGCGAGCTTCAAAGAAGAGCATTGAAATACATTTTCACTTATGATTAAAAAGTGAAGTATCTTTACGTATTCTATCTCCACGAACTTAATCGAGTTTATCTCAGTCGAGCTTGCCTAGCTCAAGAACTTAATCGAGTTTATCTCAGTCGAGCTTGCCTAGCTCAAGCTCCCCTCATTAAATTAAACGAGTTCAATTTTTTTTTTACTGGAACTTGACTCCTATTAAAGAATCAAGTTCTGGTCGAGTTTTAAGGAACAAGTAAGTTCGACTGAGCCTGAGTTACCTCGATTAGTTGAACAGCCGTAGATGTCTCCCTCTTTCCTCTGATGCCCCTTCTGATCATAACTACAAAACCAGGGTCATTTGCAATACCCCCAATCCTGATCCTCCAACGTGGTCCCTATCTACCACCTCTCTCTTTCTCTCCCTCCCTCTCTCTCTCGATCTCGAGGATCCCCTGATTTTTTTCTCGCCCTCCTTCTCCCTTCTCCCCCTTTTCATTTGTTCTTCACTCTGGTCAGTGAACACTACTTTCCCCTACGCACATTTCAGCCGACCTCTCCAACCAACTCGACCTTGAAAAGGAGATTCCTTCTTGAATCTTGTTCCGTGGTTCTGAGTAACGTAACCCATCAATGGTATCTTCCCTCCAGATCCCCTTCTCTTCTATTTTCACTGATACCCATTTCCAAAGAAAGGATGCATCTGCCAATCTCTTGTCCAAGTCCCTCTTCCCTTCTCTGGGAGTGGGGACTACCAGTCTCCGTACTGGTCCTCAGCGTCGACCTTGTTCCGGTTGTAATAGAAGGACGGGTGCCTTCCAGGCGTCCTTGTTAGAAAGCCCCGTTTTGTGGGCTGGACGAGTATGCATCTACTATGCTCTCCTGAAGGCAGGACTGGCTGGTTCCCAGAGCAATCCATTAATTTCTGGTAATGCGATGTCGGCTTATTATTGAAAAAATTTGTATCTGCAGGGTTCTTTCTGGGTTCTCTATTTTGTGGCATATACTTTTCTAAGGCCTGGTTATGTCTTCATGTGCAGAAACTGGGAATGATGTTCCCCTCTCTACGTGGCTTGACAACTTGATGGGAAAGTCAGGTATATGATTTCTTTCCAACTCAAAATGTTGTTGCTTCTTCATTTAATGGCAGATGGAAGAGACATTTTAGCCGAATTTCGTTTTTCATTTCATGAATTGATGTTGAGAAGTGGAAATGCGGCGCTTAGTTATCAATGTTTCCCGTCCCTTCTTTCTATCGAAAGAGTAGAAAAAAAGTCAGCCTGGCTGAATGGCAAATTGCAACTATAAGTTGCTTGGGAAGTTTGCAGATGTAGAAACCATAGTGCTACAACATTAGGTTATTTTGACAAAGGAATAGAACCTATGGGAAAGAGAGGATCGCGTCATAGGAGATTGCTCCGGCTTATCCTATTTGTCTTGCTTAATCGGTAAGATAAGCTCCGGAGCAAGTACTGGAGAATGGATTGTATAAACTCGAGCGTCATATGTGCAAGAATGGAAAGAAATCTTGAATATCCAACCAGTTTTTACAACCCTTCTTTTTTCTTTCACCTTCTCACCTATTCTCCCCCTCACCCAATTTCTTCTTTTTCATTTTTTCATTTTCACGACATCTTTTAGGGTGGGAAAGGGACTTGAAAATCGAGTCGCAGAACGGCACTGCTGTTTCCGTTCTGGTTGATGCCTGTTCTTGGGTGTAGAAGTAATCTACTCAGAGATTGAGACATGCCAAACCATGTTCTTGTTTTTTTTTTTTCTTTAGATTAAGTTGTTATAATTTTCACTAGTAGGAACCAAGGGATGTACACAAGAATGTTAAATGGAATCCTTCCATTTGCTGAAAAAATTTCACTCAAAGAACTCTGCCATCTCTTTTCCATTTTTCCTTCAGCATCTTCGTTTATGCTGTTGCTATGCACCATTGAAGGTGCATTGCTTGATTGTAATATTTTACTCTTTACTCCAATTCGGCAACGCAGCTACTTTTCTCTATCTGTAGATTCCTCAGTTCATCTTTTCTTGCTCGGTCTGTTTAATTGAACATCTCCTCTCTATATATGGTAATTAGAGGATGACGAAGCGAACAGCAGAAGGAAACTGGTCAGTAAATGGCATCCTACAACAAAGGGCACATTAAAGAGGAGCTACAGGGTTCCCTCAAAATCAGTAGGTCGACGCCTGCTTCAATCTATTGCCTCCTTGCTCTCAGAAGATGATAATTTCGTAGATGCTAGTTCCCACAAGGTAAGACACATGACATTCAGCGATGAACTTAATGTTCGTCATTTTGTTTGTGATAAGTTAAATGTCACGCACATCTGGTGTATACATAAAGGAGGAAGTTGCTCGTTCCCTCGGGAGCTCAATATGAGCTGATCATATCAGCTTTTGGAGCTTCTAGCGTAAACCAAATAGAGGAAAGATTAGGCAGCGCGGTGCCGATGCTCGAGGGGGCATCGAGTTTGACCCTGGCCACAACACGAGCTTAGGAAAACTGATCTGTTTCCTGTTATGAGGGATCTTTTTATCTTTGAAAATAATGTTGGACATATATATATATATATATATATATATATATATATATATATATATATATATATATATATATATATTTCAACTTAATCTCCACCTTTCTTATCTTAAAATTGTCAGTTCATGTGATTCCCATCAATCTGGCATACAAGAGTTCGCTAGCTACCAGCTTTCATATATATATATATATATATATGATAAATGGTTCATTGGCTCATGAAAGTTATAGGTTTATGTTTGACAATGTCTTTTAATGATTGATTAGTGGTATCTACAGATACGGAACTTTTTCTCTAGTAAAATTAAGAATCAAGGATCTTTTGAATGATATATCTGCTCAGAGTGGTATTATGGGCTGGCGTGACACAGAATGAAACAGCTTACATGGGGTGTCCTGCTCCAATTAACTTGAAATTTTTTGCAAAAAATGGCCGTCTCAATCCGACCTATTGGTGGCCTTCAGATGGCATTAAAATTGAGCTGAGAGGCCATCAAGTCCCTGCCTGCCATTGAAACAATTAGATACCTTTCTTCGATTAAATAAATCATTCGAGGATGTAATTCCAATTTAATCAGTTGGTCCTCTGTAGATAAATCACTTAAAATGTGTCTACATAGAATGAATTTGGTTCATTTAGACTGCCAAATTAATGTGTGTGTGGTCGAATATTGCATAAATTGGTTTAGGGGAGTCGTTCTCTCACAACTGCGAGAAACAGATTTACATTCAGAGGCTTTATACCCAACTAGTACCAGATGAAACTGGAACACCTGCTGAAACAACTATAACCAATCAAATCTTTTTTTTTTGAATTTTTTTTTGCTTCTATGATTTACAGGGGTGTCGGATCAGGAGGGAGAGTGCTCATGGTGAAACTGTTTGCTGTAACAACGTAAGAGCCTTGTTTGATGAGCTTCCCACTCCCCATCTGGTAGTAGAGATCACAGCTTTCCCTGCTGGCCCATTAACTGACGAGGATTACGCCAAGGCAGAGAAATTGGAGAAGGTGCTCCGTTCCGGTGCTTCAATTTAGGAAGCTGGAGTTTCAGAAGCTCCCATCCTGTAAATTCATTCTTTCCAACCTTTCGAATGTATAAGCTTGCTTGCGCTTTTGTCAGGTCCTCCGTTGAATCTTCTTTCAAGAAAAGACCATGTATTAATTCCCTCTTTAGTATGTTCTTTCCTTTTCTTTTTTTTTTTTTTTTTTTTTTGAGAGAGAGAGAGTGAGTGAGTGGCCATGCAAATCTTTTTTGAATGTGGGGTGGGCCTTCCGGCCCATAATTGGTTATTTGTAAACCGATCGGTCTCCAAAGTTTGCTATAAAACCATGAGCGAGTGCCACTGACTTTATCACTACCCCAGTAGGCGAATTGCTCGAATGGGACGACCCCACTGTTATGTTTTAAGAATAGTTGTCCATAATATGAACAAATGGTCCTAATCCTCTAGGTTGGTTGATCAGGTTCCTTGCCACGAGATGCATGCAATTGTTGGTGGCCATGCTGCTTCATAAAACAAACTCATGATTCGACTTTGTTCCTTATCTACCTTTGTTGGTAAAGGGGGAGATTTACAAGAAGCTTGTGGGGAGAGAAAACGCATATTTGGTCATGTCGACTTGGGATCAGTTTGCCAAAGGTAGAGCTATATTTCCTACAGTTGTATAGGGAGTTCAAGACACTAAGGGGGCGTTTGGTTGGCAGGAAAAGCACTGTTCAACTGGAAAAAAAATTCAAATTTTTAAAACTTTTCCATTTCATCAAACATGGAAAAAAAATTTGGACCGTTGGAGATGATTTTGGAAAAATATTTTCGAAAAAATTTCTCCAGCCAGATTGGTGGAGAAATTTTTCCAGAAATTTTTTGTGACCGTTGGAGGAGGAAATTTTTTCTCCCTCCTCCCTCCTTCTCTTCTTCCTCCTTCTTCCTCACCATTCCCATCAAACAAAGAAATTTTTTTCTAGAAAAATAATTCCTCCATAACAAACACAAACTGGTTTTGGAAAAACGGAAAAATTTTTCCGTTTCTTCAATTCCAGAAATTTTTTTCTAGAAATTTTTTTCTGACCATCAAACGGCCCCTAAGGGACTGCATTAATGGTGCATTGTTTACTTGCAATTTTTTTTTAAGAAACCTTGATGGGGAACATTGTTAGACTAGCCTCCATTTCAAAAAAAGTAGAGATGAGACCCATCTTGTTAGTACGAGAATTAGCTGTTACTGGCGCCTTTACCAAGAGTAAACAATTCAAGGTTCAAATTACATCTTAACGGTTGAACAATTAAGCATTATGATTCTAACATAATGAACAACGTGAAAAGTGTACTTTTACCAACATGTGTAGGACGCCAGTAAAAATGTTCGTTGGCATAATAATGGACGTTGGTAAAAATTTTTATCAACATAACAACTAGTTGTCGGTAAAAAGTTGGACGTCAGTAATACTTTGACTGATGTTCACCTAAACATCACTAATAATATTTGTCAATGCAATTTAATGTGCCGTTGAAATTTGTTAAAAAAAAATTCTAATCCACAAATAATATAATTAATTCCAAAAATCAGAAATATATATACAAATATTAACCTGCTTATACATTGTATATGTCAAACCAAGCAGTTATATGTTCATAAACCAAACAAACATACATAACAAATGTTCAAAGTTATAAAAACATGAACAAAAATTTCTCCCATAGTAATGTCATTGCTGAGGTGGAAATCATGCAAAGTGTAATAGTGTTGGCAAGCCTTCAACGAACATTAAGAAAACACGTTAGGACAAACAGAAATGAAGTTTAACAAATAGAACTCATTAAATAGAAATAAACATTATGTAACTGGTATCGTTAAGTTGTTGTGCTATAAACTGTGTAACTTGAGCTTGTAATTCTTAAAATTTTTTGCTAAGATAGAAGAAACTGATAAACCATGGAAACTTTGTCTTTTAGTAATGCATTTTCTTCCTTTAGAGTACATATGATGCTCGTGTTAGAGGACAAACCAAACTGAAAATGATTGACCAATCCTCATCATCTGTATTCTACTATGTCTATCCTGTCCAATCACCCAGAAGTAGACATCGTTACTTTTTGGTGTATCATGCGTCTCTTCAGACAATGTTTGGAGTTACTCTCTTAGTTGATCCTACAAAATATAATATCATATTGCATGAAGAATGTAATTATTCGTAGCTGGTGAGATAGAAGAATATAACTATTCGAGTGAGACTTACAATGTCAACATCAGTTTCAGGGTTTAAGTAGTTCAGGTTCCTACTAGTAGTAATGAATAGCTAAGCACATCATGGCTGCAGTGAACTTTTCTCAAATTGTACATTGCAACACAAGTTATCAATTAATATGTTTAGTCATATCATACATGAACATATATAATATTTACCTCTTTCTCCTAGAAACGTGCAAAACTTTGTATACTTATTGTATGCAAATACTTCTATTTAGCACATGCTATTGCATGTTTTTTTGCAGACTTCCTGAAATATGAAAACTTATAAATGTTGTAATGTGGTCTTTATATTGCACAACTATTAATATACAAAGTACATATATACCTTCGACTTAACTTTGGTAATGTAGCTTGTAATGGACTCCCAATAATCTTGTGAAATGTTGTACTTGTTGATGAAATTCGATACTTTGGCATCAACACGAGGACCTACAGGTAGTTTTAATAATTTCCTACACTCATGCCTCTAATAGCTATACAAGCATACATATTCATGCATAACCTGCTTCTATAGAGGTGTTGTTTCTTCTAGTGGAAATTCATACTTCTTATGTTTTCATATAATAAAGTGGTTGTCAGTATAATACTCCAAGTGCACAATTTCTATTAAAATACAATTACTTGTACGCACAACCATATATCTGTTTTGAATGACGATGGTAGCTCGAAAAAATTATGTTATAGTAGTGGTGTGGTAACAGTATTTTGTGCATGTGTGTTCATCCAAATTGTAAAATATTGTGTCTCTCTTTCAATAAGTTGGCCCAACGAGTTATTGTTACAAGTCCTTAGTCATTTAAGCAATTCATCGAACACTTTTTGGGTGAGTAATAGGGACCAAAAACATTAAAATACGACAAGACACATTAAAATGACAACCAATCAATATATTATTTGGTAAATAAGTTCATGTGTAGTAGAATTAGACATGTTCAAAGTATGACACCAGAATCCAGTGGCACGTGCTGAAATTCAGCGATAATAATTGAGGGTTTGTTTTGTGTTTATGCAGATATTTCATGCAATTAATATATCAAATCGATAGTATTAAGCTCAACAAACATTATTTCAAAGTTTTATTGCCAAATGCTACTGAAAACGGTGAAGTCTCACCAGCAAAACATAGATATATACTTTAAAACAATATCATAACTCAAAATCATTCACAAATAGAAAAGAATGTGAATGTTAGCATAATACTCCAAGTGCATAGTTTCTATTAAAATATTACATACAGACATGTAATCAAAAATCTGTTTTGAATGATTATGGTAGCTCAGAATATAATATATCAGTGGTGTGGTAACAGGATCGCATGTCTGTGTACTAATATAAATCGTCAAATATTACGTCTCTCTTTCAATAAGTTGGCCCAAACAAGTTCATTATGATCAGTCCTTAGTCGTTCAAACAATTCATCGAACACTTAGTGGGTGAGTAAAAGGTTAGGGATCGAAAACATTCAAATATCACAAAACACATTAAAACGACAACCATTCAATGTATTATTTTGTAAATAAGTTCATGTAGAATTAAACAGCCGGATTCCGGCAGCACGTGCCGGAATTCGTTGAGGTCCATAATTGAGGGTTTTGTGTTTATGCAGATATATTGTGCAATTAATATATCAAATCGATAGTACTAAGCTCAACAAATGTTATTACCAAATTTTACAGCCAAACACTACCGAAAAACAGTGAAGTTTTCACCAGCATAACTTGGATACATACCCTAAAACAGTATCATAACTTAAAATCATTGATAAATATAATAAAATTTAACATTAAGATGAAAAAACCTACCCTTTTGTCATTTAGACATCAAAAAAATCGATGAAGAATACATGAAATTGCCAGAAAACTTTTTCTGCAGTAATCGTAGGTGGAAAGAAGGAGGAGAAAGGAAAAGATGGAAAACAAAGAAATGAGATGAAAGGCTTGGGTGAAGTTAAAAATGTTAGGAAATTCTTTACCAGTGCATAATAAACGTCAGTAAAGATACTACTTAAAAACGTCAGCGAAAGTATTGTGGTAATTTACATCAACACAATATGGACGTCAGTAAAAATTTATCATCAACATTTATAGACAACACATCGATGAAAGGAGCTTTAGTAATGCTTGGCCGAAAAACACTTACATCGACGCAAGCTTCAATATGTGTTGGTGAAAAGTAAATTTTTATGGACGCTTTTGCCGGCAGCCATCGGCAAAAGCTGAGATTCAACAATATTTTCGCAGGATGCATTGGTAAAAGCTGACTTGCATCAACATTGGGAGGAGAACGTTTGTGAAATACAACCTTCCCCGACACAGCTTCCTGGACGTTGGTAATTCACTTTCACCATTGTCTTCCTTTCCATGCATCAGGGAATCCACTCTTTTTTGTAGTGCTAAATCATGGGGGCTCTCCTTTGATGTTGAAACAACTTTTGTAGGTGACACAACAAATATAACGTGTGAACATTGGTTTTTCCAGCTAGTAGCAAAGGTTGCGGTTTCCAGATGTGTGTCCTCTCTACCTTTGAACATGTAATTTAGAAAGGGTTGCTGCCGATAGGAAATTAGAATCTAGAGATCACCAATTCTCATAGCAACCAAGGGTTGAGGCATTTCACAATTATATTGAATGAAACTTTCTCCTTTTATACTACTTTGCCTGTCTTCCTAACCTAGCACATAGAGAATAACAACAAAGAGCTGCGATGAATAAGCTAAGCTGGTCATTGAACTATTTCTCAAAAAGTTGTGAAGGGCACAACTTGACCATCACCAATCTCCTGGTTTAGCATAGGCAATAGAGAACTGCCCATAGACGGACGAGAAGGATTGATTGCTGCCACCCGCTTGAGGCTAATGATGGAGAAAAGGGGATCCGGGGATGCAATGGTTCCATGAGTAGAAAGCACATCTTGCTTCATTTCACGAATGAGGGATGAACAACAACCTCCCTTTAGAGGTCGTTTGATAGATGTACCGTAGGACAGAACAGACAAGACATCCTGTCTATTACGCTACTGTTCTGTCCATCCTATCAATGTTGTTTTCTGTCCATTGTTTGACAGTTTTAGGAACGGAAATCATGTTCCTTATGTCCAGCCTTTGTTTTACCTTTATCTGTACTGTCTCTCTTGTTCGTCCTGTCCAATATTTGTTTATTAGAGTCTCTTATTTCATTATAAGAATACTCAAAAAGAAAGTATTTGAATAGCGAAGATAAGCAATAGTTTTCTCTTATATATATATATATATATATATATATAGAGAGAGAGAGAGAGAGAGAGAGAGAGAGAGAGAGAGAGAGAGAGAGAGAAGATAGAGACAAAGAGATCATCAATTCATGAAAAAAATAATTTTTGCTGTTTATATAAAAACAATTACATTGTTCTTGAATTATCAACTCTTCATAACTACATGTATAAGTACAAACAACCTTTCAACCATTTCCTACTCTCAATAATGGTCTCCCAATTTCTATACTCTTTCTTTCTATAATAGTAATGTGACCATCAAGAGTCTGCTCATCATTTTCATTCATCATGTAAACTTGATTTGGGCCATGTATTTGCTTCTGCAAACCATAAAAATTAAGCATTTGCATGTCAATTTAATATTAAAAGGTGAAATATAGATAAAGTAAGGAGAAAACAAACACAAGTGGAGAGAGAGAGAGAGAGAGGAATGAGAAGAATTAATTTTGGTAATTTGTCATTGATATAAGGCACAAGAAGAATTTCCGATCCGTCAACAAACAAGAGCAGCTGAATTCAGGCGAAAGGGGAAGCCTGCCGATTCCATGTTATTCCACTGATGAGAGATTTCCAAGTTAAACCGGCTGGCCTTGTCTAACATTTCAGGCTCACGATCTCACCCCAAGTATTTCATCAACCATCAGGCCAAAAATTGAAGATGTCAGCCAATGTATCAACAGACCTGAAGAGGGCCAAAAATTGAAGACGTCAGCCAATGTATCAACAGACCTGAAGAAGAGAACGTTTACGGTTTATCTATCCATAAACACGAACAACCTAGTTTGCTGATGAAAAAATTTTCGGAGGAGAAGTGGCTGGAGGACGTGAGAAAGCTGGGCGAACTAAATAGTATTATAGTTCCCTTTTCCAGCCTGTAGGAACTAAATCCCTGGCCAGCCGCATCATCGTATCAGCTACATCTCATGGCAGACAGACAAATGAACATCAGATGTACCAGGAACAATGATAAGAAATCAAGGCAAAGCTTAATCCCCGAACAATCCACGCAAAAAAGGAAAAAGAACAATCGACGCAAAAAAGGAAAAAGCCCTAAATCCAGTAACCTAATCGTTGCCATTTGCAACAAAGCTCAAAATCAGACAATCCAAAAGGGGCTTTTGATACCATTGATAATAGAATCGAACAAGAGAGAGAGAGAGAGAGAGAGAGAGAGAGAGAGAGAGATGGGAATAGACGAATGCAAATGGTCACCGAGACGTTGGAGATGAATAGAAGGCTGGAATACCGGTCGGCAGCAGGCAGGGGCAGCAAGCGATGCTGCGGCGGTCGCCCTTCAGCAGAGATGGAGGAGAAGGAGAGAAGACGGGGATGCTGTTGGAGATGGATTGAGAAAGAGTTGCTTGGGGAGGGGGAGGGGGACGGGGAGGAGAGGAAGAGATGGGGCGAGGGCAAGCTCGGGGTCGGGGAGGCTGTCGGGAGAGGCTGTTCCGTGGTTTAGCACGGAACGCGGTGGAACTCTTGACCCTTTTATACCTCTTGAGCCTTTTATACCCCTTGTTCTTTGTCCTGCATGTCTTGAGAGTTCTTTGTCGTGTCAATTTTACCAAAACAGAACGCGTCTATTCTGTTCCGCGCTGTTCCAATGCAATCAAACGACCTCTAACGTTACCTCGTATGGTGCATCTTCATGACGTATGAAATGCATCATGTTTTTATGGTATTTATTAGGCATTCATGTATGTTTTATTGCTTAAGGTCCTATGATTACATTACTTTTATTGAATTGCAAATCTAATGAAAGAAAAAGCATTCAATGACCTTAATTATTGGCAATTCAAATGTCAAAAGAAATTTATCTTCACTATTTTTGAACCGATTACCAGTGGCAAAAAATCAACCTTGTCATGGCATATTCATTTGTTAACCTTAAGTATCATGAAAGAAATGACCCATAGAAGGTACTGACATAACTTCACAACATATTGACCCATTATTATCAAATTACATGTTGACATGTCTTGAAAAATCTTTAAATTTTAGATCAAAATTGCCAAGTTTATGATGATTTTGTATGTTTCTTTACATGAAATTTGGAAGATACAATCAAACCTGCCGGTAAAGACAATTATCTATTTCAATCGTGGACTTGTTTATTTTTCTCTTTAATACATTGGCTTAATCTACTACATTTTCATATATATTGCAAGAGGGACTAAAGTATATGCTCACATGGCCACAGTATTAAAAGAAATAAACTACTCACAATTGAGCGCATAGAGGATTTGGTTTATGTGCAGTCTAACCTTTAGTTTCTTTCACAGAATAAAGATGAACTTAGGTAAATTAATACATGATTTATTGATTTATATGTTTATATACTTCTATGTATTTGGTATTGATTATATTTTCTCCACTCCATAATAGGAAAGGAAGCACTAAAATATTAGGATGTGAATATTAAAGAATTTAATTTAGAAGGAAAAATAAACTCACATTTACGCGATCTTTCTATTCCATCATTTTATAATATCAATATTTTCCAATGTGCAAGAGGGGGAAGAGAAGGATGAAGAGGAGATGGAGATGAAGGAGTTAGAATCATGACTATTTTTTAATGAACCGATTATTTTAACTATAATTTGATTGGATTATACGTATGAAAGATTAAACTTGTAAATTTGATGCATTATTGTATATGAGCTTCTGAATTGCTTTAGTTCATAAGTGTGTCTAATCTTTCTTCCATATTTTTTTTAAATTGCTATGCCCATTCTTATAGTGCCGTTCTTGCACCCATACCTACGCTCATGTGACTTAGGGAAGGATATTATTGTCTTCCACATACAATTAATTTAATATTCATTATATTATTTTGTAAATCCAGCAACAAAATTCAAATAATTGAACGTTTTCTCATACCAACTTATTTTTTTTCGATTTCTTTAATATGGGGAAAAAAAAGCACGTTTCACAATTAGTAAGTGTTTTGCTGCTGATTTCAAATTAACTCCTACTTACAAAGCATGTTTGCTATTTATTTTGAATCAACTCCTCTCACCAAAACAAGTCGAGTTTGAGTGGAGCTTAGCTAGCTTGAACTAAGATTTGCCTGGAGCTTAATTGAGCCATATTAAGAAAAATCAATTTTTTAAAAAAGAGTAAATCTGCTTTGCCATATATATAAAAGAAGAATGTCCATATTTGAAGCTCACCCGAAAGTTGCTAATGAAGGCGGAAACCAAATAGAGCTACCTTGTTTTTTTTGTGATAACAACATTGAATCGAAAACATTAAAAAAAAAAGCTTTGGTTGAGTTTACATGAGCTGAGCTTGCCTAGCTCGAACTCAACCCATTTACTTAGTTAAGTCTACTTTATAATTTCAAGTCGACCTGTTCATCAAACTGGTCGAGCTCCAACCGAATGAGCTCGAGTAGAGTCCGATCTTCTTGCACACCCTACAAAAATTTTTCATTTAAGTGCCTCATCCTATTAACAATTACGAAGACCCACTCTTTCTGCCTTCCTCGATCGTCCGCCATTTCCGAACGTCTCCACCTCAGTCTGGTTCTTCCCATCTACAGATGTTCATCCCCGGGCAGAAGAGGAAGAAGAAGAGGTTACTCGCGTCTGAAACCGCTCAACCTCCAGATACCCTAAGGATCCTCCGCATTGCAGCCGCTTCTAGGTTAGCTGTTGTCGTCCTTATCGTCTTCTGGAGGCTCATCGCTTCTCCCTACGACACCTCCGCCTCCTTGAACCCACCATGCCTCTCACCAGTAACCGGCGCGATTGATCATCCCTCCCGGCCCGTCCGGTGGCCAGTGATCAGCAAGGCGATAGAGGATAGCATCGTCTGGGACGGCGTCTACTTCGTCAGGATCGCCGAGTGTGGATATGAGTACGAGCAGAGCTACGCCTTCTTGCCGCTCCTTCCGTTGTGCATTTCGTTCCTGGCGCGATCCGGTTCGTGAATTTCTTAGCTTGGACGTTCCGAGTCGCGCTTTCTTCGGTGGTTTTTTCTGTCGAGTTATGCGCCTTATATTGTTCGTCATATATTTAAAAGGGAAAGCGGTCAATGCTTATTCTGGGAAATTTTGTTGACGACAATCTAAATGTATCCTCGAAAAGTTTGGTCTCACAGACGTGCTCAGCTTGGTTACTTGCTCGGAATCTATACCCTAAGTTCTGCTTTGTTAAGTGTTTTAGTGAAACAATCCCCAAAATATCTCTTCTTTCCGAGAGAAACTGGTTATACTATTGTCCCGTATTGTTGCTTTTAAGTTTTAACATTCATCTTAGCTAGCCTTCTTTGATTAATTAGCTGTGTAAGTTCGCTCAAATAGCTATGCCCAGTCTTTGCTTGATCATGGATCTTAAATGGGCTTTCCTTTTATATACTTTTAGTAGAAAGATATTGATGTTTGTTGAGTACTTGTTATACGAGCTTGATTGTGGTTGCATGGTGGCTTTGCAGTTTTTGCACCTTTTGTTCCACTCTTGGGCTATAGGGCAGTGTTGGGCTTGTCTGCGTACCTTCTGAATAATCTGGCCTTTTGCCTTGCATCAGTTTATTTTTATTGGTAAGGTACGTACCTTTCACTTCTTGTATGTTATCTGAATCTGATTCCGTTTCAACACCTGCACATGTCGGACAATGCTGAATGGTGTCACTAACCTAGAAAATTGATGACCACATGTAATTTCTGATATACATGTCAGTACATGACCTGGCTTTCAAGGGATTTAACAGATGTATTCATTTGGCTGATACTAGAAATAGACTAATTATCGTCCCCTTATAAGATACAGCAAAACAAGATCTGTCTTGTAGATCTGCTGAAATGCTAGAGCAAGGTAGAATGAATTCCTTTATGGATCTTATAGGAGCTAGAGTTCTAAAATTCTCCACTAAAACCACAATTCCAAGCCGATTAGAGCTCATCACACCTAGCTAGGTTAGTTTAAGGTTTTTAAAGTTAAGGAGCCAGAATGGGTTAACTAGGGATGCATCTCTCCGTACAATCTTGGTTGTGCCAACTGCAGCTTCTGCTCATAAAAAGGAATAGTCTAATATTTGTCTTTAGGGTAAACTAGTCCGATATTGGTCTACAAGGCAAACTAATTTTTAACATTTTAATTGGGGATTTCAAGGGACATATATAACCCTTATTTTTGACCTCTGTATTTTTTTCTTTTTACTCTTTAGCCCAATGTTTTAAAATCTAGTGACTTGGAACTTGACTCGTCCATTTTTGACTTTATGACAGTGGGTAAACTCGGTGAGATCTTGTTAACTATTGTTTTTGAAAGGAAAAACATAATATAATTTGTCATTTGAACATATTGTAAAATTACTCGATCTCATGTATAACTCAGAAATAAGTCAACCAAACATCAAGTAAAGTAATAACTAAGTTATATTTAGTTATTTACTTGTGATAACAAGAAACCGGACAATTCAGCTACTGCTGCTACTCTATAGTTGCACAATTCAACATAACTGAGTAGCAAGTATCAAGTATCAACATATTAATGAAAAGCAGCTTAACAAAAAACAAAGCATTAAAGTCAATGGATTCACTATGTATATATAACTATCCACTAGTTAATAAAACTCAACATGTATGTATATATTATCTGAAATTAAAATTCCAATGTAAATGGCTGAACAGTATAAAAATTGAAATTAATGGATAACCCGACTGAAAATTAAGCCTAATCAACTTTTAACTTATGTTTTACAAACTGCAAATTTAACAAATAAAAAATAATTTTAAATGTTTATATTCCAATAAATTAAAAGATTCATGTCAAAACTTAAGCTTTGTCACATGAGTGCGGGGTGTGGGTGCGGGTGAGTGAGCGGCACATCCCAAAAATTTTAGGTGCGGCATTTTATTATTATTATTATTTTTAATTTATTATATATATAACAGAATAAGCATGTATATATTATTATTACAATTTAGTTATTAATGTATATAACATACTTGAATAATTGTATTGTATAGGAAAATATCAGAACAACATATATTGTATAAGTAATTTAGTAATATGACATTCTAACTGGGCTCGGGTGTGACTCGGAGCCGCACCCATGTCCGGTGCGCACCCGACTCAATGCGATTCGGGTGCGACAGTAAAATAGAAGAGTCCGGGTGACTTAGAACTTAAGTAATTAAGTAGTTAATGTACAATCACTGTTGATTACAAACTGCAAAGCCTATAACCAGATGGTGCCAAGTCAAACGACTTTCAGATTGAGTCAGGTGAACTTCAACCTAGTGGAACTGAATTTTGACAGTCAAACCGAGTTAAGCTGAGTTATTTTGTTTACTTTGCCATGTTTGTTGACCTGGTAGGGATCAAGTCAAGCTGTCAACAAGTTGCTTCAGTGAGTTTTAACTTTTAAGATACTCATTTAGCCCTTACCTATGAAGTATTTATTTATGTTGAAAAACTTTGGAGTTTTCAAATTTGATTTGCATGTTTTTATTGAGTGGAATTTGAAACCCTTCAATTGAAGATGCTTTTATAGTTGAAGTCTATCTTCATGTAGGCAGTGAGAAAGGCTATTGGTTCTACTTCTAACTTCTAATCCATCTTTAGGAATCTAAATTGATAATACTCCTATATTTCATTTTCTGTGCTTGAAGTCCAAGCAACCTGATTATTTAACTTCATCTTCTTCAATCCAAGTCAGTAATAGCTGTAGGTTATTTTTTATTATTGTTCTTTACATGTAACTTTTGTTGTTTCCTTTCCGTAAACTGAAAGATCTGAGAAAAACTTCTACCTGCAGGCTTTCGTTTATCATTTTGAAGGATCCAAATCATGCTTTTCAAGCTTCCATATTTTTCTGCTTCAATCCAGCCTCCATATTCTATTCATCAGTGTAAAGCTAAATCAACGCCAGATGATTCTGTAGTTTCTTTGTAATACATAATACACTTAATGATTACCATGAGGTGGTAACTTTTTATTTCTCTAATCTAGCAGATACTCAGAAAGTTTGTATGCCCTTCTTTCTTTGGGAGGGGTATACCATCTGCTCCAAGGAAGCAAAACAAAAGCTGTGCTTCTGCTTGCTTTTTCTGGTTCTGCAAGGTCAAATGGACTACTTAATGCTGGGTATTTCTGCTTTCAAGCAATGCATCAGGCTTGTGATGCCATTTTTCAGAAAAAGAAAATTGGTGTAAGATCTGGATCCTATTCTGGTCTTATTATCATTTACATTTGTTTACTATGACTATCTGACCTATTTCTCTTGTTTCTACTCATGGTTTTAACTCATAGGCTGTTAAAGCTCTTTCCTAATCAAATATACTATATGCAGAACATGTGTGTATGTGCGTGATCTTCAACTTCAGCATGTGAATATGATACTTCATTACAATTTAAGTTTATTCAGGGCCAGTCAGGTGTGTTTGGGTTTATGTATCTTTAACTTTAGAAAACTAAAAAGTTTTTGAAGAAAGCGACATGATTGAATATAACTGGAGCAGCCAACATGTTCTAACGTTCTGCTGTGTTGAACATTGAAAATGGATGGGACACATCATGTGGTGCTGTAGGCACTTTGGAAGTCCTAGGTTTTAGACTGTGTCTAGAGAGCCTGGGCACAACCTTGAAGTACATATGCTTAAAAAGAATGCCGAAATTTAGATTATTAACTGATGAGAAAGCATGCTTTGTAACAGGATTTAGTTTGTTTATTTTTTAGAATTCATGTGATCATAATACGATCTGAAGTTCATATGTAAGATCTGAATGGCAGTGAAATTTACCAGAGAACTGTTTCTCTGTCATAGATTTTGGCACTAAAGAAATATTACACATTCTTGAAGAAAATTTCCATGACATTTCAGAATCTGTACTCCTAGCTCTCATGCTGCGTTGAATGCTGATCCTAGGTTCAGTAACCTTGCTGTGGAAATGACCTTTGTTCTTTTGTTGCAGCTGGCATTGCAGATTGTTTCTGCCACAATTCTCCAGACAGTAATCATTTCCTTGCCATTCATTTCATTTCAAGCATATGGGTTTTATAACATTTGTCAAAGAGGTCCCTCAGATGAGTTGAGGCCTTGGTGCAAATCCAGATTGCCATACTTGTATGGTTTTATTCAAGGTCATTACTGGTAAGATTCCAAATTTACTTAAAATATGATAGACTTTTCACTTGAAACGTGAAACACGTGATCAATAAGTTGTTTATCTTGTTTATTGCAAAGATGTTTTAATGATTTATAATTCACACGTACTTTTGGTTACTGTTACATTTATCACAAGATTGTCGAAAATCTCGTGATATTTATGACAAAAACAAGTAAAATGAAAAGAGGAAAAATCTCATCGAGATTTTGAAAATCTCACAAAAATAAGTCTCCCGATCTTTTCGCAATCTTTTAGTGATCTTTTTGCTTTTTTCTTTTGCAGTTATTTGTTTCTCATTTATTTTATTTTTCTTTATTTTTTATGATTTTTTGCTTTTTAAATTTGCCAAAATTTTTCCTGAAAGGTTACTGAGAAAAAGTTTGCCGAAAAAGTACCCGAGAAAAAATCTCGCTGATATTTCCCCAGAATGATATTTGTCACAATGCTGTGGGCGGAAATTTAACTTTAGTTTATGAAAAAGGAAATTGCTAAGTTATTTCACAGATTCTTTGATTTTGGATGACAATTTTCTATAACAGACATTTTGTTCTTATCGTTGCATGTGTCTCTCTAAATCTTTTATATGGGTATGGTTTATAGGGCATTGTTCTTTCCTATTGCCTTTATGTAGTATCTCTTTTACTGGCTCTAGTTAGTGAACATATTTTTCTTCCAGTGGCGTGTGTTCGCAGTTTTTTTCTGCTCAATTGTCTTGGTTGTACGAACCATCATGTGGGCTTTACCTTTACATTTTTAACTGTCAAGAGAAACAGGTATTGCTATTTCACTTTGTAATTTTGAATCTCTGTTTGGTACTAAGCAGCTACCATTGACTGGACTCGGTAATGTATACTTTCTCCATTCAGAAAACTTGGACATGTCCTGCTCATCTGTCAGTCTCTTGAGCCAGTTATATGCTTGGACTATGTCAGTGTTCCCAGGTGTGGATGTAAAGGAGTTCGATTATGCTTGTATCTTGGTGGAATTATGTAGCTTAATAGGATAAACCGATAAAGCTAGTGTCCAGAAGAAGAAGTGGTCAAGGAATACAGAACCGAATCCAAATTTATCAACCTTTTAGATTTTATCTTCCAGCTTTTGTAAGATATGCTCTTGAAAATGCTTACCCATTCTTGACAAATAGACAACTTCTTGGTTTTATTCAAGCCAAATCCATCAACACTTGTTGTTCCTTCTGGTACTGGACCTCTCTCTGCTTTATTTTTTTAATCTATTTCTTTGTTGGTTTTGTGATGCAGGGGTGTCGGATTCTTGAGCTACTTCCAACTAAAACAGCTCCCAAATTTTTTTCTTGCATCTCCAGTTCTGTTGCTGGCTGTGAGCTCCATTGTTGAGTACACAAAGTCAGATCCTAAATTTGCGTTCTCTCTGGGCTTTCTCGCTACCTGTATTGAAAGTAGTGCTCTAGTATTCTACTCCACTGGCATAGAGAAAAGAGCTGAGATCATTAAGGACTCAAGCTTTCCCAACATGCCCAAAGGTATGCAGAATTACATGGCATGATAGTTGCAATGAATGTCTGAAGCAGTTGAGAACCTCAAAACAGTTCATCTAATAGTCTCTGCTTAATATGCCACTTTGTTTTGCTCTTTGAACAAATTAAATACTGTTTCACACAAGAGTTGATATTGTCTCTATTTCTGTTTCTTTTGTAGTTGGCAAATTAGGAAACAAGCCTGCTTTTTTCTGTCTCAGCCATGAATGGCATGGTTAAAATTAAAGGCCATTTCTTTTGCCTTAAGATCAGCTTGTTGATCACTTGTTTTCTCCTGTTTAACCAACTGCAATGTCTCTTCTATGTTTTACTAAGTGTTATTTCCAATATCTGATGTCTCATCCATGTTCTGTTTCCATTTGTTTACAGAAAGAATGCATAGAAGCGGAAAGTGCAACAAGGATGGTAATGCTGTTGAAAGAACTAGTGGTTCTTATCTGCAAGAATGTAATCCCATTTCTGAGGCACCGAGATATCACCACATCCTTGTACTTCCTTTTGTTCTACATTTGGCATTCTTGGTTGCTGTTGCATTCTTTGTTATGCATGTCCAGGTAACTATTCTGCTCATTTAGGTTGGTTGTTAGTTTACTGGAGTTCATACATGGAGAACCCATACATTCCTATCGTCATTTGTTAGATTTTGTAATTTCTAAAGTCGTTTCATATCAAAGTAAGAAAAGCACCTCAGTTTTCAATCTTGATGTCAGTAACTTGTAGTATATTGTATGGTATTGCAAATAAGTCATTGTATGTACTGCGCAATCATTTTAAAAATCCTTACCATTTCTGTTGTCATTTCTCAAGCTTCATCTACTATGATTTTTGCTTGAGCCTATGAATTCAGACAACTCACACTGTCACACACTAAGAAAAATGTACTCTTGAACTCTCTTTTGGGTAATAACCTAAGTTCCATAGATGCATGTGCGGATGTGACAATTTTCAAAAAATTTTGGGTGCGGCTGCAGTAAATATATGTATAATTGATTGTTTTGTAATTTTGTTTGTGTACACATATTTTTATTTTTTGGTCAATATTCTCATTTAATTTTAGATTTTTCATTTTATTAAAAAATACCGAGATTTTCTGAGAAAAGCAACTTTGCCGTAAAATACCTGAGAAAACTTCATCGTTAAAAACCTGGTAATGATATTTGTGACATTGCTTTATATTGATTGTGCAATGGAACTATGTGTAGATGGTATTGTTAGGACAGGTCGATTTGTCAAGAGCTTTTTTTGCAGATGGAAGGTATTGTTAGAATAGGTCAATTCAAGGATGATCCAATATCTATGTCAGTTGTTTTTGATATGATTTTGTAATTGTGGATAAAATTTGTTTTATTTCGCATTATGAATACAACTTGATCGTGCAATGAACTAAAAGTAGAAGTTATTAGTAAAACAGGTCGATTTAGGGATGGCCTTACATTTGTTTGAATTGATTTAGTGATTGTAGATTTGATGTGTTTTATCTTGCATTGTGAATGTAACTAGATTATGGCTTACATATGTGTGTGTATGAAGCAATATTGTAAAAAGAGTATTGTGACCTGTATCAGTCAGGCTAATAGATACATTGTATCATAAATGTATCCTGAAGTTATTTTCTTAATTAAAAAAACAAAAATAGAGAAGAACATCAGATAAAATATGGAAAAATCAAGAAAAAATTTGTGGATGATTCCATGCAACAAAATTAGAGCTTCCGTTTTTCTGTGGAAGAACCTATGTTTGTCTTCCAAATAAGAAAACATGTTTTATGACCGTAAAGTTATTTGAGGATTCAAGGAGTATTAGACATGCATAACAAAAATTTATTTATTTTGATACCCATTTGGCTATCTTTTAAAGGATGCAAATAGTCATTCATATAATGGCAAAAAGAAATTCATAGTAAAGGTTCATTATAGAATTTATTCAAACCAACATAGGCAATAATGTTTATATCTAGTTGAAAGCATGTTGCAATATTTCTTAGGTGCTTGGATTTGTTTTGGCACGAAAACTGTGTACTAGCTATTAGTAACTCCATACACGCTCTTAAATTACATATGACTAGTAGAACTCATGAAATATGAGACCCATTATGCATTGCTCAATCCTGCAGATTAGGTGATACATGTTATCTTCTCATAAATGTTTTTAGAAATCAATTTAATAGCTCAAGGTCATATTCTTTAAATGAAAAAGAAAACAGAAAAGAAAAAGAAAAAAACTATGATGATTCCATGCAACTATGCAAGATGCAACAAAATAGAGTTTTCATGGTTTTGACCCATATTGTACTATGGGGCCTCTTCGTATTGGATGATGCTATGTCACATGGGTGTGGGTACAGTACGGGTGTGGCTACGGTGGTACGGGTTCAAACATGACAATTTTAAAAATTGTGGGTACGCAGATATGCGAATTTTATATTTTCAAAAATGATAAAATGAAAAAAGACATTAATAGTCTTATAATCTACAAAAAAAAATCACAATTAAAGAAAAATGAGAGGAAAATATAGAATCTTATTGAAAGGAAAATATAAAAGGGAAAATAAAAAATTAGAGAAAAAAATTAAGTTTGAAAATATAATTTTAAAAGTTTTAAAATGCAGCCGTACTCCAGCTGTACCGTACCCACGTACCGATACGGGTACCTGGGCAAAACTGGCATATACGTGTCACATAGGTATGATATAAGGATGTACCCTACAATTCATAGTTTCATACAATACATATGCGCTACACCACCTATTTACGATAGGGGTGGTATATTGATTGTAGCGTAAAATTAAAAAAAAAATGCAAAAAGGCAATACATCTAAAATGGTTTTTCATATTGTTTATTATTCATATATTGATATTTTAGTTTTTTTAAATTCTTTCATTATTTTTATGGATATTATATATTTCACAATTTTTGTCATACTCCTCAACACCTTGAGGCCTACATTTCACTGCATGGTAGGCTTAATGCCTCTTTGCCTCATCCCATTTAACAACATTGAGAGAGAGAGAGAGAGAGAGAGAGAGAGAGAGAGAGAGAGAGAGAGAAAATGCGGATTGACAAGTGATAATAGAGGGTGTTTCATGGGATAATGTTTCTCAGATGGGTAAAGAAGTGTTTTTTTAATTAAAAAACAAAATCATGTGTTTCAGGCACAATGCAAGCCTCAAGTCAGGCTATGCCTTTTCCTTGTGCCTTGAGTCGTTTTCATCAAAAAATGCCTGAGGCCTACACTTTTAAGGTGTGAAGCGCACACTTTTAATAACAATGGATATAGGTTCCTCACTTTTCCAGAAAACCTTTTCTTTTTCTCATTTTCCTTAATTGGGAAGCTATGTCCAGATTTTGCTAAGAGATAAACCCAGATATTGAACTCTTTATCCCCTTCAACTCCTGTGATTTCTAACTCCAGCCTAACGCCTTCCGTTTTTTCTTTTGTATATGACTGTATCCGATATTGCAGGCAAAAGTTGAGTGTCTTATAAGTTTAGGAAGTTAAGTATATTGAATCTTTGGAAGCACATATAGAAAGGCAAATTCTTGGTGTGGAACAATAATTTTACTTTGATTATTGATACTAATAATTTGCTACAGGTTGCAACTCGATTCCTCTCTTCCAGTCCCCCTATTTATTGGTTCGTTTCACACTTGTCTGTCTCTGGAGCTAGTTTGAGATGGTCCCGTTTCATCTGGGTTTATTTTACATCCTATATCCTCCTTGGGAGTCTGCTCTTCTCAAATTTCTATCCATTCACATAACAAGCTAGCAATGTAAAAGGTTGCTTTTCTGGTACTCTCATGAGGTATCCTCTCTTTCCCTTTCTCTTTCCCCTTTAATGTCTTTATCTTGTATAATTTGAGCAGCTACCTTTAATGTTCTTGTCTTTTATATTTTGGATAACTACCCTTAATGTCTAGCATAATTTGGGTAGCTATCTATTGCAGATTGATGCTTATAGCTTGCATATCTTGGGCAGCAATTACATTTTTATGCTTATAAAGCTTCATGTCCAGCAAATTTTTGATGTGGACTAACATCAACAGCTCACCATGAGATGTTAATGTTGAGATATTAATGTGTCATTCATATGGAGCGGAGTACCTTTGATATATTCCTAAGGTGCACCAATGCTGAAAAAATGTTTGACAGTCATCCGTGGAGGTTCTGACTAATGACATTGTGATTCATCTTCAATGGTTATATTTGACTATAAAATTCAGTGTGAAATCAATCTGAAGATTATGCAATCCAATGTTGGGTTAGGGGCTGGAATATAACAAGTTAACAACCTTTTGGAAGATCTTACATGTAAGTTGTGATGTTAGATCAGTGATTAATGCAAGTATTGAACAAAATATATCTTAATTAACAACATTTCCTCTTTCCTGTTCATTAGCTTGAAAAATTTCAGGTACCCATTTGTACTCTGAATGGTTTCACAGTTTTCTCTTTAATTTGCTTAGTGTTTTGACATCTGGAAAGTTGGTTGTGTGTTTTCTTTAAGATTGTCGTTTTAGTGTGTTTCTTTAAGAGAAGTTGTCATTCCTGCATTTCATCGTTGCAGGGTAGTAGAGTTGGAGCTTTCTAGAAAGAGCATGAGAACTTTCGCATTATCTCCATATTCTGAATATGGTGTATAGCGAGCTCCAAGAAGGTGGGTACTTGCACTCCCTTCATTTCTCATTGAAGCTCTTTTTCTTCCGGTAATAGGCAAGCTATCTCAGGTTATGCAGAGCGATGCCTCTGAGTATTGGTCTCCTGTCCTCCTAAGTTAGAATTCTTTAGCCATGTGGATAGAGCTTCTTTCAGGCTACTACATCGAGCTATATTACTGTGTCCCATTTTCGGGCCCTGGGTTACATGGGAAGTAAGCCTAGCTACCTTATACATCTTCCTTTTAGTCCTTTTGGGTTGATGAATTTTGCGTGGCATTATTGGAGTTCGATATTTTACTGCATAGGTGCTGAATCCAGCTAAAGGGAGCACCAAAGAAACTTTTTTGGTGCAAGATGACTGGAATAAAACGCAACATTCGAGCACATAATTTGGTTACCCTTCGATGTTTGATTTTTACTTGAATTCCGGAGTTACGAATTTCTATCGGAATTCAATGTCAACAAATTTTCTGGAAGAACTGTAACCTATTTGTAACGGAATTTTAAATTTTATGTCCTATTTTTATTAGTCAGACGTGACTAGCTGCATCCTACCTGTAGTCATCTTGTTTGCATCGGCTTTGATATGTGCTTAGGCTTGTATGTATGTCTGCATGCGCGAGAGAGAGAGAGAGAGAGAGAGAGAGAGAGAGAGAGAGAGATGAACTGATTTGATTGAAAAATAGTCACCGAGGAACTTTTCTATCTACACTGCGCAGACAGGAAACGAAAGGTAGCCTTCTTGTTACTGTTGGGTTAGCCCAAATCAATGGGCAGCCCCCATTTGATGGAGAAGCATCTGGTCAAAATGCCAAACACCTGCCCAAGAAAAACCATAAGAAAATGAGAAAGACAATAGATCAGCGTAAAACGTGTGAATGACAAAGGTAAGATATGTCAAAGTTTGTGGTGCAAACGAATGGGATCTGGATCAGCTCACTGTTATATAATTGGACAGATTCAGTAGCCAAAGGTACTTGAACCCGAACCGAATCGTTAACACCATCCATATGAATTTATTGGTTACTTACCATGTCCTTTGCCAACCATTCTAAGCTGAGCCACGATCTCTGATATCTTCTTAATCGCCTCAACCTAAATACAAATGCAAAATATGTAATCTCAAGATAAAACACTGAAAATGAACAATATTGAGGAACAAATGTGGAAATCAGAGAACGCATATTCTCTAAGGCCTAATTTAGCGGCCGCGCCTTAAGAGAAAAAAAATCACAAGTGTCCAGCACTATAATAACTTTAGGATGAATTTGCGAATGGGTGTTTGTGCATGCACCCATGTATATACATCAAGTGCTAATGTATTGTGAGATGCATTTTTGTGCCTTGCTCTTCCTTTTCACACATCCATAAAATCTAATTTGAGAGTTTACTCCACCTAAACAGCGTGATCAATTGAACGAATCACCAGAGTGATCAATTGAACGAATCACCAGAGCGATTTGTGATCTACAAACATGGTGCATATAGTTTATTCACCAAGCAATATATTCTAAATGAGACTTTACTTCCCCTAAACCACGTTAGCAATTGAACGAATCATCAAAGTGATTTGTGATGTATAAACATGGTTGTTTACCAAGCAATGTATTCTAAATGATATTTTATGGATGTGTAAAATGAAGATAAGGCACAGAAAGGGCTTCTCACAAGTCACAACACATTAGAAATAATGAGAGAGAGAGATAGAGAGTACCTGTTCACTCAAAAACTCACTTTCAACAAATTCAGCCAATTCTTTGTCATTGTTTCGCGCCGCTACCTGTTCGTCACAAAATTAGAGGTCACATGCAGAAAAATTATAGGAGGAAAAAGAAGAGGGAACATACACCTGTAATTTCAGGAAAGAAACATACATCGTGAAGTTTAAGAAGCTTCTCATTAGTCAACTTCTCAAGAGAAAGTGCAAGTTCCATGGCTGCAGTTGCAACGTGGATTCTTAGTCAGACAGCGTCAACTTCTCAAAACTCAAAACACGAGATAAAGATATCGCCAAAATTGCCAAAATTGCACTAAAGTTTTTTGGGAGTAATATCAATTAGTCTCCTTTATTCTCGGCTTCTATTAGATATAGAAAACTAAAATTCTGCTTTTAAAAACGAACTTTGGTAGATCTGAAGTTTTGATTAGTCTATAATCATGTATCTAAGTCTTGAATAATTCTTTATTGCAAGTAAGTCAGGAAGAAAAACTTCTACAAAGTTTTCCCTGATAGTATAGAAAAACTGGACCTACAAAACTAGGTTGTATACAATGAAAGAGGACAGGAGAAAGATAGTGAAAACTAGGTTGTAAACTGTTGAATTCACAATGAAAGACGTGTCAAGAAATAGTGAAAACTTCCAAATTCATATAGTTGCCGCACAGGGGCAGAAATGAAATGGTACTGACCATATAAAGCATCCCCTTTCTCTTGGTGATCAAATTCCATTGGTGGCATCACGATGGCATTCAATTTCACCTTCCCCCCACGCTTATTCTGAAAGCGAAGCCATAAGAGCTTACTCAAAAACTTCAAAAAGTACTCGTTCATCAAAAGAGTGCTTCAAGGAAAACCTGGTATATCATGAATTTCTCAGCATGCACCCTCTCCTGGACACTTGACCTCTTGAAAAAACTGATACCATTGAACTCATAAGTAATATCAAAGACCTCCCATAAAGAATAAAAAATCTGAAAAGGAAAAAAAGCAAAAACAGTAGAGTTTTCATAGAGGGCCTTACTTGGCCACCCCCTTGAGGGCCACATTATCCCGATCGAAATACGCGAACATGGCGTGATAAGCATAGGATACATTGTACTCAACACTGAATCATATGATAAAATCATCCCAATTTAGTGCAGTCAGAGAGAGATTGAGACGGGTAAAGGTTCACCTTTGCATTTGTTACTTCTTCAAAGTAAGTGGAACATGTTTCGAAAAAAAAAGAAAAAAAAAAGCAAAAAGGTGTATTTTCTCTCTAAAATATCGTTTAAGGCATGTTTGGCTGACAGCCAAAACTAGGCTTATGAAAAGAATTGCGTTTTCAAACCTGGTTATATGCACAAAAATTTTGTGTGTCAGTGTGGTTAATGACAAAAATAACTCTGTTTTGATAAGAAGGATTTTTTTTAAAAAAGGAAAACTAGAAAAATAAAAAGATTGAAAAGGACATTTTTTCAACAATTTCCGAAGTATCAATTTTTTGTTTTTGGCATTTTGTTTGTTGCGTGCAGGCAACTCAAACTCAGTGCCCCCTCTGTTTTGGTTGTCAACCAAATACCCAAGCTACAATTCGAAAACAGATTAAAAAACCAAGCCTTAATGAAAAATCTAATTTTTATAAATAACTTTTATTGAGAGTCATCCAAACGCTAGTAAGAGTTTTTATATTTTTAAGTATTTACTGACGCATAGTAAGTATGTGGACAGCAAGCAAGAGGTTTTAACAGAAACACGCAAAAAAGAACGTGCTCTGTTGGATCAGAAGAAGGGCCGGGCCTTTACTCGACAGGAAATGTGCAGCTAAAGAGATGAACATACTTGACTTGCTCGTTAACGGCGGCTTCGCACTCGTCGGCGTACAAATGGCGAGCAAGTGAGCAATGGGGAGAGGTAGGAACAACGTAGAGCTCATTCCTCTGTACCTCCTCAAATGGCCGAAAGGCCTCGTCTCCGGCCAAAGCCTGGGCGGCGACGCCTTCAGCCGATGCACAAGCAACATGCCTGAAGGCTACCCTTCTTCTTCCACCATCTCTGCAGATGCTGCTTTGCTGCTTGAGGAGTCGCACCGAGAGGGAGGAAAGCACAGCTTGGTTTGGTTGATTGCCGGAGTGAGAGGTCAGTTTGATGGATGGTATTAGAAATGCAGGGACTGATAAAAGCGCCATCTTCTCTTTGTTACGTGAAGAAATTGAGAGAGGTAGAGGAAGCTGCCGGAGCAATTAAAAACCGGGCCTATTTATAAGGTTCAGCTGAAGCGAAAGAGAGAGGGAGAGCATGGATATGAACGGTTGTGGTTTCGCAATGCGGCGGGGTCTATTAAGAAAGGTTTTGAAGACATATCTGGGGACCAAAAGAATCGAGAGAGAAGAGAGCGGCCTGTGCATTCTATGCGCTTGACATTCCAATTAATGTCCACTTGGTTTACTTCAATGGTTTGTCCTGGTCCATGAACTCTCATAAAATATAAAATATTATTACATTAATAAATTTTAAATGTCTAAATTCATAATTGGGAAGATTGACAAGCATGAGAAATTTTCTTTTTAAAGTGTTTCAGGCAAAAGAGAGAATTTCTGACTTTTTTTTTTCTCTAAAGTAAAATACTTGAAGAGATCGGAGCCTCTCCCCATTTGTCCCTATTATTAATTATTAAGGTCCAAAATTGCTTCACGATTTGGGTGGGAAATGGTATAACCATCAACTAGCTGTTGTTTGCAATCCAAAAGAGCCACATCCACGAGAATTGAACACGTGATGACTCGCTAATCCGACCAACTACGTTATACCCTTAGCGGCTAGCCTTTTAATTTCTTCAATGTGAAAAGTTGGGAGTTAATTTGATAAGAAGACCAGACATTCTTTACAACTATTTTAAAGTTGAAGATTGTTAAAGGTTAACTTTCGTACCTTAAGTCACTAAATAACCGACGGCTCCAAAATCCAAATGACTGCTTAGCTAAGTCAACCCTGCCTTCTAAGATTTAGAAACAAACAATTTATATTAGAATTTCTTCGAAGACTCTGATGGCTTTCCCTGAATTCAGATGCAATAAAAATTTAGAAACATAAGTTTTGAGGTAAGATCTACCTTTGGCTTAAGAATTTTCAAGTTAAAGGCTCCCTAATGTCCTCCAGGGATGTTAAAAACTCTGCCAGTTCGCCTACTGGGACAAAGGGTTAGAAGAAAGAAAAGTCACCTTTGGTTTGTAGGACCGAAAAGATGGCCCCTTTCAGTTATAGATTCATGTGCATGCAACTTGGTGGCCAATACGGCTACGTATCAGCAGATATATAAAAAAAAATAATATAGAAAAATATTTTTGTCTTTAATATAAAAAAATTATTTAAGTTCACGATATATGATGCAACGCATCCGCATCAGGTGAGGAAACAATGCGCCTTTGGACCGGGGCTACGCACAGCCGAATCCTTTATCTTTTTCATTTTTTTTTCTAATCACTGAGACTCCAAAACGAACTCCAACTCCAATATATATATCCAAGAGATTAACTATAAAATCAATCTTATATGGTTTCCAACTTCATTTAGATTCTAAAGAGTTATACGTTGTTATTTCTTTTATGCACTATAATCTTGTAATACTATGTGTACCTTTTTTCTTGTATGGGTGTGTGCGACTAGAAATCTGTTTACACTCGCTTTTGTTAGTAGCTTTAGCTTGGTGTCAAAGCTTCTATTTCGTAAGAGAACTTTGTTGTGAACAGTTTTCTACAAGTCCTATTTTCATGGCATTTAAGGCTGCACATGTGACAAGTCAAGCACGGCTCCGAGCTCGAATTACACTCGAACTCGAGTTGAGCTTTGTAGAATGCTCGAGCTCGACTCGACGATACAACATCGAACTCAAACTCGACTCACTTAACTCATTTAACATGTTTTTGTTAACTTAATCTGTTTAGGTTTTTTTAACTTGTTAAAATGTTTAAGTGGTTTCTTTTCACTAATTCAACCACGAACAACCATCTTACAGAAATTCAAAGAAAGAATGCAACATCCAAATGAACCAGTTTTATATGGTTGGTGAATCGGTACGTATGTCTTACTTGCAAGCATCATATAGGCTAGGTCCAACGTTTATATGGATATATGATAAGCAAAGGAATAAACAAGGTCCCTTTGAGTTCTTCTGTTCATGAATTCTGATATCTGATAATCCACTTAGATTTTGAACCGAATTTCAAACTAGGGCACATTTGCTTTCAATGTATTTAGGAACTTGCGTCATTTAATAATTAGACATTAGAACTGTATAGTTTAGTCCTTGGTCTTGACTAACCCACTAGAAACAGTACTCATACCTCATATGGACAAGTTGGTTTCCGTCTCTCATGGATTCCCACATGATCTAACGTAAGGGAGTACAAATTTTTCTTATCAACAATCTACATGCAAGATTGTATTGCATATAAACAGTAAATGGCGGCTGTGGTAAGATATGTCTCTGTTTGACTACATTTTATGCTCTAATTGTCTAGGTATTGAACGTTGTCCCAACCTTAAATCTTCACAGATGTCCTCGTGTAGATTTAACTATGTAACTTTTTATATGCATTACGACCACTTTGAAAAGGATTATTCATGTTCACATAGATTTAGGATCAAATGCAACCTTTGCCAGTTTAGGAGTTGCTTGAGAACAATATTTGCTCTCTCCTTCTTATTTTAGCCTTAATCTTAGGTCACATTGCACTAGGAGCCACTATTTGTGTACGTGCTCATGATTTCCAACTTCTCAGACCCTTCAAATCCTGGTCATCATGTCATGGGACTCCCCCTCTGAAGCAGTAGCTTAAGTAGGGCTCCAATGGCTAGACCTATGGAGCTAGGTGGAATGTTTCCCTCTGTACTGAGGCAGTAGACGAATATATTGGTAAGGAATGTCAACTGAAAATCTAAAGCTTCGAATGACTTAATCTACGAAGTCTGAGTCTTCCAAATTGCATGAGAGAACCAGATCTCTTGGATGTGCTGTTTGATCATATGTGTGTAGATGGGATTCAATATGAAATTCTTCTTGAATCCAGACAGCAGAGTGTGGTCGTCTTTTGAATCATTGCTAGCCCTATCACCTTCCCAAACCTTCCTTCAATTAAGAATGAGTACTCCCCAAAAAAAGTCATTGCCTCAGATAACCAGGTCAAAGGAGCAGGAAGCTGCCTACAATTAAAAGTGCCCATCAAGAGAAGAATCATCCATCCACAAAACCTTTTGCTATTGATCATGAAAATGAAAAGAATCCGCACTCTTGAGGATTTTCCCAAGGGTTTTTCCTTTTCTATTCCTCCCTCTTATAGTGTGTGTTTTGGGCTTGGTTCAATAGAAGGAAGTGGGAAGGAAGCCTTCGACTACATCCGGTTTTCTCACTCCAAGAAGAAACTTAAAGGGCAAATCTTCCATTAGCAAGGGTCAGGGAAGTAGTGGTGTTAGAGTTAAGCTCTCTCCAAAAAACTCTTCAACTCGGTGCCATGATCGATTCTTGTTGATCAAATCTTGTTTCTAAATCAAAATATGCATGAAATATCAAAGATTTTGTCAAAACATGGGTTACATGTACTTCATTTCCCTAAGTTTCATGATTTTAACCTAAGTTATGCACCAGACCGCTCGCTCTTAATTTTGTTTCTCCAAGCAAGTGGCTCGACTAAATCGCGAACTCCGTCATTGAAGTTGGGGATCAAAAAGAGGATGTCGTCCATATTCTTCCAGATCGATCTCTAGGTGGCCGAAGAGATAATTCTGTTTCTGCTACAAATTGGAGGGCCTGAGGCATTGAAATACCAAACAATACAACACTTTTTTTTTTTTTTACCTTGGTGGACTATTCCCAAGTGGATGTCAAACCCACTTGTGCATCGTCTATTGGACACTACCCACTTGTGCAAATATTGTACTCATCGTCCGTCCTCAACTAGATAAATTAGGAGTGCTCTTCGCATCATGTGGTTGTCGTTTTTCAATGAGTCATCACCACCACTATTCTCTGATCAACAGTCGAATGCAAAAGTGTGGGCTGGCTGCACGTACATAGATTTTTCTAAGAATGTGAGACACGGAAACATAATTTTTCTTACTTCTGGTGCCTAAAGTATATATAATTTTGCATTTAAATTATATATATATATATATATGCGTGTGTGTGTGTGTGTGTTTGTTTTTATTCTAATGCTACGAAGAACCATCGGACCAACTGGAAAATAACATCATTATATTTTGTATACATGTCGAGGACTGACTAACATGTATTATGGTGTCCATGTGATATGAATATGTTGTGGGCTGACTTACATATATGGGACACCATTTGCTTCACATAAGACACTGGGCACCACCTAGAAGAGGTTGGAGGTGTCAAATTTGATCTCTCCACTCCAACTACAAGAGATATATATCAAATGCTTGGCTGTAGAGTTCTTGTCGAGAAATAGACATGTGGGTTCCGCTCAACTGCGATAAATGGTGATCTTTTTCATTTTATAGGAAAAGCATTAAATAGTATGTCTTGGCTTTGCATGTTGACCAAATAGAAGAGGAAAATTCAAAATGCACTTGGATTTTCCCTACTTCTGTGTCGTCTACGGCGGTTACAGTGCTCCAATCCAGTGGCCAAGTTGACGCAATAAAACGTTGCGACTCCTTTCATGAAGTAGAGAAATGATTTCCGAAGCTGCATTTTGTTTCTCATAAAAGTCAAAAGTCATCCAGTTGATAAGATGTCACAGTTGATTCAAAGCTCGAGTGTCCAAGCAAAAAAGAAAGGCTTCAAATTAACCTCTAAAAGTTCCATGAGGAGGTTGGCGCAATGGGCAGAGTAGGAGTGGTAGGCTCCTAGTCTCCATTTCAAGTTCTCATGGCATAAACTCCTGATACTGAAAAGGGAGACATCAATATATAAATTGAAGTATAATAGAGGCGTGACACCAAAATCAGGTTTAATACCTTTTAGAGATTGGAAGAAGGCTTGGGGCTTTGGTTGGCACCCATATGATAGAATGAGATATTCTTTTTGCTCAACTAAAAAGACAAGAACCACTTGTAACTTTTTAAATTAACTTGCAAAAGAAAACAACAAACTTGTGGTATGCATATTAAGAATCAACTTTTATGAGGAATTTTATTTCTCATGCACCTGCATTTTGGCTGTAATTTGAAGAGTTAACCTGGCTTTTTTAAGTAACAACGGAGCAGATGAAACTTATGTATGTCTTTCAACATTATTCTTCTATTAACATTAGATAACAAAGGTTACCCTTATTTTCTTTACTATTTAATTGCTACTTTTAAGTACTCGAACTATGGAGAAACGATGATCGTTGGCCAGAACAAGGTCATTATCTGCAAAACCAAAACACGAGACCTTTTCAATTTCTTCTTTTTTGATGTCTCATCACTCATGCCGCGCGCATCTTCCAAGGGTCACGTCTCATCTCTTCCGCGCTTCATTAAATTGAGTTCACAGTTTCCAGTAAATGAAGATTGAGGACGCAGAAAGGGGATGCTTGAAATATGACAATCGAGAACAACAAGAAGGACAAGAAGAAGAAGCCACATTTTCCTGGTAAGAGTAGATCAGTTCTGGCCCACAGTATAATACCCACCAGTCCATTCAAATTTAATAGGTGGCGAACCAATTCGTCCCAGTGGACAAGAATGCCATGTCATTTTAAACGTTTTTAAGAGATTTTAATGATTTTAAATTAATTGGTATATATTTGTCGGCACTTAGGACTCCCTACAATAGGGTGCTGTACCCATGTCCACGTTGATGTGGCTGTGGGTGCAGCTCCCACACACACCCATGCTATACTTGTCACTTTTCTTCTCAACCTTCTTTCCCCTCTTCTCTCTCTCTCTCTCTTTTGCTTCTGTTCTATCTTTTCCTCCACTCTCTTTTTTAAGTCCCGGGCATCTCTCTCTCTGGTTCTTTTTTCTAAAGGACAAACTGTATTTTAATCAATATAAAATTTTAAAGTGAACTAAAATTACCTTTGTATAAACTTTAATTTCCAGCAAAAAATGTGCTGCACTAGTACCCATATCTGTACTGGCACTCGCACCCTTGTGCCTTACATTTCTCTCATCATTAAATGTCATTTATAAAAGAGAGGAGAAAGACAAAACAGTTAGGTTTTGAAAGAAATCAATAACTAATTTTCATGTAACCCCTAAAAAATGTCTCGCAGTTATTTTCTTTCATGAACTAAATTTACAGATGGTTCTGAAATGCATTAAAACGTCAGACAAAAACTCAAACGTCCAAATTGGAGGTTATAAACTGAGAAATGTAGAGCCTTTTTTCAAAACCTCACACAATCTGCTTTGCACGTTAATAATTAATAATTCTCTTGATTTATCTTGAATCTACGGAATGGTCACTGGGGTAATGGATTGTCGGAATAGTCGGCCGTCAAGATCTAACGTTGATATCTACAAACTACACTTTAATTTTAAAAATGTCAATGTGATCATGGACTTTTGGGACACAATATGATGCCATTGGTCAAAAATAACTTCAACAATCTGAAAATCAAGATAATTAGAGTTGATCAGAAGATTCTTATTTGGCGAAGAATAAAGCCAGCCTCAAGCCACACCCATCTGAATCTGTACTCGTCCTTGTTCAACTTAAATTTAAGAAAATTCTCCCTGCAGGACTGCTATATAATGAATTTTGTGGAGGCAATAGAAGGATTTACATCGTTGTGAATAACCCTGTTTCTTATAAACCACAGATTCCATATAATTAAAGGAAATACATCTCTCTCTCTCTCTCCATATATACATATACACACACACACACATCCCTGAAATCTGGCGTTTCCATAAATGAGCTCATTTTAAATTAATTAGTGTGCAATGTGGGTCTATTTAATTCATTAGCAACAAGCAACCAGGAGTTAGCAGCATGCGGGCAACTAAAGAATAGATGTTGAGAAGATTTTTCCTCCAATTCAAAGAGGTAACATATTAATACTACCAGGATGTTATTGGGAGAATGTTATGAGACCATAGCAGCACTCTCCCTTCTTTAAGCAGATATTTTCTTCTCAAATGATTGCAAATATGAAGTCTATTATTCTCTTTTGAAGGGGAATCTATCCACTGAATTTCATCTCTACCATCACATAGATTAATGGTAGGGAGGTGAAGGTTAGGAAGCTGAAGCCTCCTCCAATTATTGCTCCCCAAAGCCTTGGCCCTCAACTATCCACAAAATAGTTTGCTCTACCTTGGGAAATCCTATGGCCAGATGCCATGTAGAAGATGTTGTATGACAAAGGTTCTGTCCAAATGCTATCATGTTTACCATTTTTGTTGTCCCAACTAAGGTTGCCACAAACAATGTGCCAACTCCATAAAATACTCTTCCGTACAAACAAGTCTGTGGACTTTAACTTGCAAGTCCACATACTGTGCATCTTATGCATCTTGAGATATTTGTTGACAAGAAACATACTTGCTGTAGAATTTTCCCTCCTCAATCTTAATGCTAAAGAAGTTAGACAGGTTAAATTCAATTCTTTGAGGTCTTTCAGATTGACACCCTCTTCTAAAGTTGGTCTACAAAGCTTTCACCAAGTTATAAGATGAAATTTATGCTTGCAATCATTATCACCCCCAAAGAAATGTATATATCATATACTCCAGCTTCTTTAAGGTAGTTGCAGCAATAGAAAAAAACACTAGTCCAATATTGGATAACTTACAAGATAGTATGAGGAAACATAATCTTGCTATATAAGATATGGTCTTTTTTTTTTCAGATAGCCAACCTTCTAGAAATCTTGGAAATATGACCATAGCATAAATCATCATTAAGATTACTGATATAAAGAGGAAGGCCCATATATGAATTTGGCAAATTGCCTATGGACCAAAGTGGACTTGTGAAGATCTCCTTTCTATCATTAAAATGAAAATGAAAGACTAATGATTTACTAGTATTAACTATCAAGCATGTTTTCCTTCTAATTTCCTTCGCAATGTGCATGATCATTATAGTGTTTTTTTATCATCTTTACTAAAAAGAAGGATGTTGTCACCAAATAATGGACTCTGTTGGGCCTGAAAACCACTTGGAGCTTTGGGAATCTTGAGTCTTTTCATCTTGATAGCTACTTAAACACGTTTTGTGAAAATGTCCATAGCCAACATGAAAAGATAAGGGGACAATGGACTCCCTTATCTAAATCCCCTTTTAGGAGCAGAATAATATCCTACACGACCATTTATGAGGACTGTAGCTTTTAGCAATAAAAATATATGTGATAACTAAATGGACATAATTAGTAGAAAAGCCCAAGTGGACAAGTCTATATAAGAAAGACCAGCTGATCTTGTTATAAGCTTTCAAAAGATCCAGTATTGGACACATGCCGGTGTTTACATGTGAAATTCTGAGGTATTGCAAACAATCAATGGGAAAAGAAAAGCTACTTGCCTCTATCCATAGAAAAATATGGGAAGCATCTTATCGGTACAAGGATCAGTCATTCCAGACACCCTTATCCTAGGCAAATGATCTAAGGTCTAAACTACGTTGTTAAATGTCTGCAATTCCTACATGTTATGATCTAAATCTTGAATAAAACGTGCAATACATAATGCATATGTTCCTATAATTTTGAAATTAGAATTGATTAGAAAGGCCAACTGACCCTCAGTTTTAGAATACATATGTGTTCTTGGAAAAACCCTTTCATCATCGGGTCATTCTATGCAATCTTAAGACTATATGATGCATAAAATGCAAAAGTTATTGTGAAATTGATTTTGCAAAGATACCTGGAAAGTGGAGTTTGGAAGTAAATTTGAAAGAGATTTTGAAAATTTGTCAAAGATATGATGCTTATTCCTGAAGTATATCTTAAAAGATGCCAAAGATTTTGTCCTTAGTCATGTAAAAGTCACTAGATGATGACATGGATCATGCCAAATCTACTTACTTCCCAAGGGTATGGTGTGTGTGTGAATAGCATTTGCATTGAACAACTTGTGGTGGGTTGTAAATAACAATTGTGTATGATGCTTGACAAACAATTTTTCATAGTTAATCATGAAACATAAACTATATGCAATGTATATTACAATATAGCAAGTAACAAAAAGGAAGAGAAAATGGGCATGTGCTTAATGCAGGATCGCTTTAGGACATAGGAAAGTCATAGAGAAGTCTCCCTGCTTTGTGCATGGTTTCCCAATGTGAACCTAAAAAAGTCTATATGTATGCATGAATGAGAACATAACATAACATGGAAATGATAACTAGGTGCGCCAAAACATCCAAAATCCCATGGAAATAGATGATATTTTGCTAAACTTCAATGATATGTACTATTGAATAATAACATCAACAATTCAAGCTTTGAAACCTGATATGGATGCCTACTAGATTAATGCAACAACACTTGTTATGGATTTAGTAAGACGAAATATAACAATATAGACTCTTGAAAAATTGCTAACAGACCTTAGTGTGGCTTTAGACTTGATGAAAAAACTACTTTCAATGTGGAGGAAGCCTAATCCAATTAATACAAATAGAAACATGGTTCAAAATGTAAGAGAAAGTAAACAAGATGGGCAATGTTGTTCACACCCCTCCTGTCCTTGGGGGTGTCGATTGAGTGCGAAGCAGCAAAATTTCAAATTGGGTCGTAAGAAAAATTTTAAGAGAAGGATCCACCCGTCGGTACGAGGTTCAACCGTTCTTTTCACTTTTAACATCGGTAATTGGACCAAGGATTAAGTATTTTTTGGATCTTATACAAGTCATTTGATGCAATCCTATATGCTTGTACGTAGATGATTGAGATTGAAATTGAAAGTTCATTTTAAACTTGGTTTTCAATAAATGATTTCTAAGCTTGTTTTAGGTAAATTGAAATGGAATTTGGACAAGTTTTTTTGAAAAATTAACTTGTTTTAGTAAGCTATTTGAAAATTCAACCTGTTTTTGGGAAATTGGATAAATTCTTTGGATAAATTTGAAAAATTGAACAATGTTTGAATTGCAGACCATTGTTATGCCATTGGATGACAAGGGTATTGAAAATTGACTTGGATCATGGCTTTGACCCAAGATTTTATAGTTTTGCTTGATAATTTTGGCAATTTTGAATTGGAATATTGGATAGGAAATTGAAAATTTGATTGAAAATTTTGAGATTTTGGATAAGGAGATCTAGTTTTTTGTTGTGAACTCAAGATCATTGCATGATTTTGGATTGAAATTGAGATAAACTGGTGATCAAGTTTTTTGAAAAATGGCTAAGTTCACTTAGCAAATGTATTGATTTTGGACAAAAGATAGCTAAGTTTTCTTAGCAAATAAATTGATTTTGAAATCACTTTTTACTAAATCACATGCTTAGGTTTAAGTGATATAGAGTTGATTTCAAATGAGTTCTCTTTTTAGAGAAGAGTTGAGAGTAAGTAAAACTTACTCTTTTGATGAAAAGCATATACCAAAATGTTAAAAAATACGTTGTTTTCAAACGTATTTTGGTCAAATTAGGATATGATGCTTGTGTTTTCTTTTGAATAAGTGAAATTTTCTCATTCTTATTGCAATATGACTTTGTTACTTTTTGTAATCTGAAATATTCTTGAGAATGTGCATGTGTGCAATTTGTTTGAATTCATGTTGAATGCATGAAAGAAAATGTAAACTATACCAAACATTCATTCTTCCTTCTCACATAATCTCTTAGCATCCATTTAACATAAACATTCATTTTATAATCCACATATATAAAGATTATTTTTAATTAGAACATAGGACTCTAAGCATGCTTGACATATTATCAAGCACAAGAGTTAGAGAGGCAGTTCACAAGCTTGAGACTTGGCATGAAATCATCAAAATGATGAAAATCATGTAAATGATGCTAGAATCAATCTTCAAAATATATGGGGAGATGGGGACTACTTCCACTTTTGTCTCAAAATAGCCATAAAATCAGGTTTTATATTGATTTACATAGCTGAAAATCAAAAATATTGATTCTAAGGGGGGCTTGTTTCTTAAAAATGATGACAAATTATTGAAATTTTGTTTTACTTTCATAAGTTAAGCATTTAAATCAGCAAGAGGGGTGCCTCTTGAGCGCATGGTTCTATTTGTGTTGGGCATTAACGTTGGGCATAGTCATGAAGTTTTGGAAACTTTCTTTTCTAAAACCAAATTAGATTTCAGATTTTTTTGTTAAAAGATTCGTCCATTCCTTGGATGATTTTTACACATTTGATCTCCTCTTTTGGAACAAATGAATATTAGATTTCGAATATAATTTTGGAGCATTTTGAGATGCTGATTAATCTCATGCAGATCTAAAAATGTATGAATGAAACCAACAATTCCTAAAAGTGTTCTTAGGGTGTCGGTTTGAATGAAATTAGAACTTTCTTTAGTTCTATAGAAAATAACCAAGTCATGGCTGAACATTAACTTCACAATAGCTTCAAACTATGAAGTTTTAAGATAAATTTAATGATATCAAGATCTCATTTCAGCAATATACATGCACTTTTATGCATGTATTGTTGGAATAGACAAGGTTTCGAGGTTAAATATTGAATAATCTTGTAGTTTTGAATTACGAACACCAAAATTGATTATTTTCTTTTTTTTAAACCAGTTTGAAAACATGTTCCAACCTGATTTTAGAGAGAAAAAATGAGTTTTAATAAGAGGTTACACATGCATAAATAATATATATATATATACATACACACACACACATGTTTTGCCTTTTATACTGAAAAATATGACAAGGGACCTCTTAGCACACAAACAATGATGGTTCATGGCTGGGTTTTTTATGTAGAAAAAGTAAAAACAAGTTTCTAATCTCCACAACCACCCTTAATCACTTAAATCATGAATGCATGAATCAAAATAAACCAAAATAGAAGAAATTAAGAGAATGCTTAAGCAAGTTTCTCTATGATTTTTGCCATGTGTGGGTGCATCACATTCATGAGAATGCTTCTATCCCTAATAGACCATTAGATTATATATTATGGCAAATAAAAATCACTCTCTCACTCTAGAATCCTCTCATGATAGGGAGTTGGAAATGGGTTTAGATAAGCTATTTTTGAAAAGGGTGTGGCCTTGGGGCCCTTTTAGGAGATAGATCCATGGGTTTTCTTTTTATAAAATCTGATTTATGATTGAAGAATGCATTAAACTGTACATTGGATCGTAGCTCACCCTAGCTGAACATAATTCTCATCCATGAATAAGAATTTAAAATGAAACCCTCCCACCAATATTGAACTTGAAAATAAATAGCAAGAAGTGAAAATAAATGAAGAACAAGCTACAATCAACCCTACCTTGTGGTCGGTCTTGGTGTTTGGAACTTCTCTTTGCTTGTTCTCTAAATCAAGCAATTTTAAGCATGAATCCAAGCTTAGATTAGCAAAGCTAGAATAAGATGGACTTCTTGCTGAAAATGGGAGACACATTATTTTCCTTGTACTAGAAACCCTAAGCAAGAGTCCAATGAAGTACCCTAGCTTAGCAAATCTAGAAGCAAGGAAATGGAGGAATGAGAGAGAGAGGGAGAGAGCTTGGATGATGGCAGCTCCTCCTCCCCTTGGCTCCTTCTTCTCTTTTTCTTCTTCTTCCTCTTGGCTGCAACAAAGGAGAATGGAAAGAGAGAGCACAAGTGTTAGAAAATAAAAATCATCACCCCTTGGGCCTCAAGGGGGGTTTAAATAGATTTTTTTGTTCTTCTTTTTCTTTTTTCAAAAAAAAAGAAAAAAAAAGTCCCCCTCCTTGGAAAATATTCTTTTTTTGTGGCATCCTTGGGCTGGTCCACCGTTGTGAGGTCGCATGGACCAACCAAGGGTTGGTCGCTTAGGTAGAAAGATGGTAATCATTGCGTGGGTGATATGGCTGCCACATCACTATGCTAGTTCTCAATAAATTTTAATCTTCCTTTATTGCAAGAGTGGTCTCACATAGCCCACATGCATGAGTTAGTTGGGTTTGGGGTGGATCAAGTCCAACGCGACTTTGACGAAGCCCAATTGGTGATTTTAATTTAAAACTTTGGGTTTCAAACCTAGTTTCAAATTATAATTCAAAATTTGATGAGAAAAGCCTTTGACTTTGACTTCAAAGACTATCTCTGTTGGGTGTGCTCGAGTTTGTCTTGGGTGTATTAGGCTTTGACCTAGTGACCTAAATTTAAATTGCATTGAATTATAGACTTCCTTACCTACAAATTCAATGATTCGATTCAATTCGATTTTAAATTCATGGTGTTAAATTGAATTGTAAAGGACATTTTTGTTCAAATTTGATTGAAGATGGGTTTGACTTGGTCAAAACCTTGATTGAGATTGTACGATTATATATTTGACTCATATAGCTTATAAGTTCAAATACATAATTGGTTTGCTTAAAACCCTGAAATAAGACATTATCTTTTGTGCTTGATTGAGAGGGACAATTTTGTCCTAAAATTGAATTGACTGGACGGTTTCACCATGGTCAATGTTCAATTCATGCTTTGACTTCGACTAAATTCGACAAAGTTTGATGATTTTGACACTTAGATAACATTGAATTATGTTTTTGCTAAGTTCAATTTGGATTGTGCTTCGACTAAGCATAGCCAAAGCTATGTAGGGTTTAGTCAAAGACTTTTGGTCCATGACTAGATTAATTGATGGGTTTAGTTTGATTTATCTGGCTAGGTTTGCCGTCACCTTTGGGTGAGTCTCGACCGTGCAAGCAATGTGTGTGGGGCCCACACATGGGTCGTGTATGACATTTGGATATCTAGTTGGATCCAGTTTTGAATTTGTAGTCCAGATTTGGATTTCAAATGGCAATTACAAATGGATTTGGGTTGTAAACCCTAATTTGGATTCAGTATTGTACATTGGAATGAGATTTGGACTAGTAATCATGCATTGGGATTTGTACTACGAGTTAAATTCATGATTCGAACCTAAATTGAGTTTGGGTTCAAAATTCAGTTTGACATTGAGAATTTTCATAGTCATTCTTGTGGAACTCTTTGTAAAATTTTTGGAATTGCCTTCTGCAATTGAATGGAAAAATTTTGGGGTGTTAACCAATGCCTAACTTGTTATGAAACAGAATGTAAAACATGACGACAACTTAAGATATACAAGAAATGAGCTTAGATCATCATAGAAATTGGTGTCAACCTTTCATGTGCATGAAAAAATGATGCTAAAGCATTGAATTGGTATTCCTATCCTATATGTGAAATTGGAGGTCAAACCAACTCATTGGAACATGTACTTTCTGCAAATAGAAAGCTGCAAATTATGATCAATTGACTGTGTTTGGGGTGGTGGTAAACCTATCAAACAAGGTTGGATGGAACTAACATTTGGTGGATACATTGTATATACATTAAGAAAAAGTCCTAAGTATTGGTTTGGCAAATCTATGCATTGGTTTATAACAGTGACATGTTCAACCTTGGATGGCAAACTAACTTTTTGTTGTAAAAGCTGATCAACCTTAGTCATAATGACTAGTTTTACTGAAATTGAGTAGGAGACTCTTTTTATAGGAGAGAATCAACCTAAAGTGGCCCATTATGGAAAGTGTTTTTTGGTTGGGAGCTATAACGTTATGAACATAGTGCAGAAATATGTATATTGCAGAAAACTAGTTGCATGACATAGATATAACATGGTATGGTTCACACTTCGTAGGGTGTGACTAGCCGAATGACCTGGGAATAGATTTTGAACACCTTGATGTACTTTGTTCATGCAGAATGAAGGTGCCCAAATAAAGGATCTTGAAAATAAACATTGGTTATGAAATTGAAGACCAAAGAGGCCATGAAAAAATTGTAACACATAGGATAATATGTTATGCTTTTAGCATAAGATATGTTCAACAAATTTAGCTCAAGGAGGTGGGAAAAACTAGACATGTGGGGCAAAGCAGACCATTTTATGATTTTCAAAAATGATTCACAGATTGGGAGAAATAAGTTTCTGAAGTGTAGACAAAAATCTGGAATTTTTCAAAACATTTTTTTGGGTTTAATTAAACATCTTGAAGTCTTAAAGCTTGGAGACACAATATAACTTAATTTTTAATGCATGATAAACATTGAATCTATGATATGCAACTTGTCTAATCTAGAATGAATGAAATAGGATGCAAACTATTAGACCCAACCTCATGAGTCAAGTCTATTTGGGTCGGGCGAGTAGAATAACAAACCTACCCTATTACTTCATACTCATATATGTAATGAGGGAGTAATTAATGAATAAATACTCAGTTTTATCACAGAGTCTGGGCTTCTAAGGTGGTGTGTCAGTAACTTGTTCGCTGGAGCTAACAATGTATCAGAGCTCAGTCATTGGCGGAGAAGATAACCACTAAGGACGCCATAGCGGCCATGCACGCCCAAAGCAAAAGGATGGACGAGGCATTGGATACCTTTGGGGGACGGATGCAGAGTTTCGATCATTAGCTGGATGGATTGGAGGGAATATTAATGACGTTCATAGTAGAGCAGCAAGCAAAGAACAACATGCTCCGAAAGATCCTGTAGTCAGGTAATCACAAAGACAGATGACCGTCAAAGCAGAGGTCTGGTGGTTCATCATAGGGGTTTGGAGCAACAACATGGAGGGTGGCAAAAATGGAGTTCTCTCGCTTCACTGGTGAGGATCCAATAAGTTGGGTCTTTTGATTTGAACAGTACTTTGATTGTCAGTACTTTGATTGTCAGGCAATCGCTGGTGACCAAAGGGTAAATCATGCAGCTGTGCATTTCGAAGGGCCAGCCATTCGCTGGTACCACTAGCTCGTGGTGAAGTAGGAAAAACCTAGTTGGGAAACCTTGGTGGAAGCCATTGTTGCTCGTTTTGGACTATCAACATATATAGACTACAACGTTGAACTATCTAAAATCCAACAAATAGGCATTGTGGTCAAGTGCCAAGAAACCATCGAGAGCCCCAACAACATGATGAGGGACTCGCTGGTTGAGGTAAGAATCAAGGTTCATGCCTTGCAACCTCGCAGTCTGGTTGAGTGTTTTGAGATGGTACGCATGGTGAAAGAGATACAGAGTCGATTGAGCTCGACACTAAGAGTCTAGAGCAAGAACCGTGAGACCTTAAGAGGGATGATCAAGGCAGAGGAAGCAGCGCCTCCAGGTAACAATGCAACGGTACCCATGAATCCATGGAAGTTTGTGAGGTCTTTGACGCCCGAGCATATTAAAGATGAATGCATGAAGGGCATCAGCCTTCACTATGACCGACCATGGTCTCCAAGCCACTCCTATCGTAGGGTGCACATGTACCTCGTTGAAGAGGAGGCAACAGAAGATGAAGAAATCGGACTTCATCTGGATGGAGGGACTGAGCTGCAAAAAACAAGGGAGGACAATGCGTCGAAAATCTCATTGCATGCTCTGTCTAGGGATGAAGCTTCCCAACTCATGCATGTTCAAGGTAGGCTGCATGGGAGACCTATGAGTGTGCTGGTAGGCATTCAACCCATAATTTTATTTTGGAGAAGGTGACGGGATCCTTAGGCTACAAGGTGGAGTCCAGCCAGATTTTGATATTGTGGTTGGGGATGACAGCACATTGAAATGCCCTGAATGGTGTAAAGGGGAGGTATTGGAAATACAAGGGCATAAGCTCCCTGTGGAGTTGTGCACACTCGCTATGGTAGTCAGATATTTGGAGTTGGGGTCACTGACTCACTGGCTATGGAATCTTGGTGAAGTGGTTTGAGATTTTGTAAAAACGCACTTCCAAAGGAATGGTTAGTCTCAATTGACACTAGAAGCATTAATCAAGTATGAAGCGATTGAGGAATCAGCAATCCAGGTGTTGAAAGGATCAGCGCATCTTTCTAGCTTCTACCCCTAATCCTACAGTAGCTGATTGGCTGAGAAATGCCCAAGTTTACTGAGATTTTCTTTAGTAGTTGATCTATAAATTCCAACAAGTCTTCATGCAACCTAGCAGATTGCCTCCATAGTGCACGCAAAACCACTATGTTCTATTACAATCAGGAGCATATGCTGTTAAGGCTAGACTCTCTTGATGCAGCCAAATGCAGTGGGAGACGTTGGAAAAAATGGTGCAAGATATGGTAAGAGGGGATCATCCGACCCAGCCAAAGCCCATTTGCATCTCCAGTGAGGAAGGACGGGAGCTGGTGGTTCTGCGTAGATTATCGCATTCTTAATGCAATAACAGTACATGATAGATATCTCATATCTAAAATTGATGACTTGTTGGATGAACAGCATGATGCTTCTTACTTTTCTAATTGCATTATGCTTTGGATACCATCAAATTTGGGTTGCAACTGTCCCTAAAACTACCTTCCATACCCATGACAATCACTACGAATTTGTAGTGATGCCATTTGGCTTAACAAATGCTCCAACAACATTTCAATCCATTATGAAGGACATGTTTAGACCACGATTGCACCAATTCATCCTAGTTTTGTTCGACGACGTTCTTGTCTATAGTAGAAAGGAACAAGAGAACTTAGAGCACTTGTGGAGGTGCTATGGAGGCTGCAACAGCACCAGCTCAAGGCTAAATTGTTGAAAAGCCAGTTTGCGACGACAATAGGACACATTATTGGTAGGGGGCAGGTCCAAATGGAGAAAGTGAAGGTCACCGCAGTGAGGAAATGGGAAAGACCAAACTTGGTCAGGGAGCTCAGGCATCTCTAGGTCCTGCCGGGTACTACTGCAAGTTTGTGAAGAACTATGGCATTTTGGTAGCACCTTTAACATCCTTACAAAGAAAGGACAGTTTCTCATGGAATACGAAGGTAGAAAAGGTATTTGTTGCATCGAAGGAAGCAGTAACAACAGCCCTGATCTTGCAACTCCCTAACTCCCAGCTTCAATTTGTGGTGGAATCAAACACTTCTAATATGGGTGTGCTCACTATTCTTAGCCAAGAAGGGCAACCCAGAGGCATATTTCAGCAAGGCTATGGGAGCCACTTTTGGTGCCAAGTCCACTTATGAACATGAATTAATAGCTATAGTTCTAGCTACTACTAAATAGAAGAATTACCTACTTGGGCGCCAATTCATGCTACTCACGGATCATGATACCATCAAAATTCTGTTTGCCACAACAGAATTTAACTCCCACACTACAGAAATAAATTGTCAAGCTTTTAAGATTTGAGTTTGAAGTTCAGTTTCGCAAAGGAAGCGAAAATGCAGCAGTCGATGCACTATCAAGGCTTGGGGACAGGTTTGCTCTGCACCCTATCGAGTGTGCAGGTAGCCTTGTGGGACTAGATTCAACAAGCTCACCAATTAGCAGCCCTTGTCCAACATATTAGAGAATGGCTACAGCAGAGCAGACAAAAGTTATGGATACCAATGATAGGATCCAATTCTTTATGACTTTGGACATCTGTATATTGCCTCGTAAGTTGATCTAGCCATGAAATTGATGGCACATTACATAGTTCTAACTTTGCAAGTGATGATTTTGTTATGGGACCTGCAAATGCATGCGTGCAAGCTTCTATTGGCCTGAATGAAAGTGAGAAATCATGGAATTTGTAAAAATTATGGTATATGCCAATGGAACAAATATGAAACAATCAAGCCTACAAACCTTTGACAGCCACTACCCATTCCTGAACGAATATGGGAGGATATATCAATGTACTTCATGGAAGGGCTTCCAAAATCCTGAGATAAGTCTGTCATTTTGGTGGTAGTTGATTGTTTATCTAAATACACATATTTTGTTCCAATATCCCGCCCATATACAGCCCAATCTGTTGCAAAATCATTTTAGGAATCAGTAAGAAAGTTGTATGGGATGCCTTGATCTCTAAGTAATGATAGTCACCTGTTGTTTTTGAGCTCCTTTTGGAATTAGTATTCCAAGATGTAGGGAACCAATCTTCAGATGTGCACTGCTTATCATCCACAAATGGATGGACAAATGGAGCTAGTGAACAGGTGTTTGAAAACCTACCTTCTGTGCTTTGCAGGACAGCAGTTGAAACTATGGGCAAAATATTTTTCATGGGTAGAGTTCGCTTATAACACTCGATGGCACTCATCCATGGGAATCACACCTTATGAAGAAGTTTATGAGAAGCCTCCACCAGATATCCGCAGGTACCAACTGGGCTCCATCGTGAGAAAGTGGTTGAATCTCAATTGATATGACACAATGTAGTCTTGGAAGAATTAAAGCAGCATCTTGCAGCTGCACGCAATAGAATAGTGTTGTAGTATAATCTCAAAAATAGAGATTAGCTATATGTTATGGGAGATAGGTATATTTACAAAGGCCCAATCATGGTGTGGGAGATATTGCATTTCGCTATGTGGGCCCTTATAGAATCACCAGATGCATAGGGACACTGCCATTAGAAGTTCAATTCGTCCAATTTATGTCTCTAAACTGAAACCCTGCCCACCACTCATAGCTGATCAGGAGGCAAATTCTGCACCTCTGACTGAAGAACCAAGCCCCAGGCAGCCTTACTAATGTTTGGGTCTGAGGAAGATTAAGCAGGCAGGAAAATGGGAGATGGTGGTTATTGAGTAGACAAACCATGAGGGATTCCCTGTGACCTGGGAGACAGCTGAAGACGTTCAAGCTAAGTTTCCAAATTTCACACCTTGAGGACAAGGTGTCTCTTAAAGAGGGATGGTGGGGTATATTAGACCCTGGCCTAATGAGTCGGGTCCTATTAGAATAGGTAATAAACCCACATTGTTACCTCATACTCATAGTGCTTGTGTTGTTTGAAATGAGGAGATATTCAAGTTTGCCCCACCATTGACCAACACGTGGGTAACTGTAATGCCCCTTGTTGTAATTGCAATATGGAGGGCATCGTTGTGCAGAGTGCCTCCATTGGGGAGATCTTCATCTATGAAGCATATTGGGCCATTTTGGCACAATTCATAGGACCATTGGTCTCTTTTGTTTGGACTGAATTTTTCAGTCTTGTTTCAGGTTGGAGGCTCTTGCCAGTTGTATAGTGTTTCCAAAGGCTCTAGATCTAATTCTTCTTCTTTCATGGGGGTAGAATTGGTGGAGGGTGGTTCTTCGAACCTGGCTGTTCCTTTGTCTTTCCTTGCCAGTAGCTTGAAGAAGTTAATTGGATCTTCCTTTTTGCAAGTCACTATGGCTTGCTACTTGGATGGGGTAGAAGCATGTTTGACCGTTGAAATTGTTTATTTTCCATGTTTTGAAAAAGATTTGGTGATTATCTCTGGCTATCCAAGGGTCACCTTGATAATTTCTTTGTCTACTGCATCCTGGATTATATTCTTGAATAGCAAATAGTCCTTTGTCTCATGTCTCCATGCTCGGTGGAATTTGCAAAATTTATTTTTGTTTCTCTTCATGATAAGAGGAAGGTTGCCAACTTTGGGCAATGATAGTGGGCCTCTTTTTAGTAGTTCATCCATAATTTGTTCATAGGACTGCTCCAAGGCTCTGAATTTTCTGTCATAACTCCACTCTAAGTGCTTGTTCTTGTTGTTGTTGTTAGTTATGGGTCCAACTTTGGAGTCAAATTTTTCTTTTTTTCACCATGCTTGCAACTACATTGGCAGAAACATATTAGGCCTTATTCTTTCTGACCTCCTTTTTGTGTTTGGTCAGTATTGCAGCATTAAATGTGTCATTCTCTATTCCGGCTTCAATGCATTCAGCTCTTTCCATCAAGTCGATAAATGACTTTATGGGAGCAATGGAATTTAGGCTTCTCAATGGCTAAGAGAGGTTGTTGGTAGTAACCCTAAGACATGAGATTGGGATATTGGATCCCTCATTTTGTTGGAGGTCGATCTCTACCTCTGGATGAAGTCTCTGACTTTTTTTCTAGGCCTTTGTTGGAGGTTGTATAGGGTAGTGATGGTTGGAGTAGTTTCCACTTTCTAAATGAACTACTCAATGAATAAATTGATCAATTTATCAAAATTCTTGAGTTCTACCTAGTTCACATGGTCCTAGTACCGTTGTGTTGCTATGCCTTCTCAACTCCGTGAAAAGCAATGAAAGTGAGCATGATGGTTGTTCCTGTATTTGTAACATTCGGCAAAGAACATTGGAAAATGAGCTTTTGGATAACCCTGGCCATCGAATTTCATAAATTTTTTTGGTACATTTTTTATGCATTTGTCATTCTCGAAGCATTTATAGAAGCCTTCACAAGCGAAATTTTTTTTTCTTCCCCTTGAGATGAAGTACATTCAGATCTCCACCTCCTGGAGTTTGATTTTTATAGATTGGCCCTTCTTCCTTTTTTCTTTGGGGGCTTGCTTGTTTTCTACACTACTAGTCTTGGTAGTGGTTTCGCTAGAGCTATCATTGTTGCTGGACGATGATTCCTTCTTTTTCTTTTTCTTCTTGCTTGCCTTCACTTGCTTTTTGTTGAATCTAAGCTTGATAAGGCAAAGCCTCCTATATTCCCCTTCATCGGTTTCAGGAGCCTTGAGGCAACGCTAGAGCTTGAGAATGATTTTTCAACATGGTTAAGAGGAAGTGGTTGTTCAGACTTCCATTTCCACCCTTTTCTTTCTTTGACTTCTGGTTTCCACCACAAATTGGATGTTCGCCTGAGTGAAAAGAAGAAAAGAATGATAGGAATTATAATATTTAGAAAATGATTTGATGATAATTTAATGAAAAGATGTTTGATTTATCATTGCAATATCAAGATGAGACAATGTTGTTTTGCATATTTGATGGACTACAATGCATTTTGACTAGATTTTGGCCCCTAACTAAGGGTGACCAATGGATGGATATCTTCCCACCATTTGTCATAATCATGACTCATGACTGATCCAAGGACAAGGTAGATGTAGGCAAATGCCACCATTGTTGTTGGGCTAAGGCGTATGTTCCGAACCACTCTGGTATATCTAACTGCTCTACTATGGTTCCTTTGGATTTGATCTCATAAACTTTCCTTTGTTGTCAGAATTGATGAAGACAACACTCTGGATGGTACTCCACTATGAAGTAGAGTTCCAAGAGTAGGCAACCTCTATCCAGGTTGTATGAGTATCTGATTTGACAACATTTCTAAGGAGTCTCATATTATCCTTTTTTGGTCAACTTGTTCCATTTTTTCCCACTAATGTTCCACGCTGAATAATCTTCTATCAGGACTTTGAAAATGGCTGGATTGCAGTCCTGCTTGCTTCTAGAACTAAGACTATAGGGCGAAGATGTGTCCTTCAATATAGTCTACATCTCTATTTGAAAAGTTGGATAATCCTCTATCTAGGAATGTGAGAGCTGCCATGGCTATTGATCGATGGTAGACTCTAACGTGTCATCATTTTCTAAAGAGGCGAGCGACCCTGAGATCCACACCTTCCTTTTTGTTGTGGAAGAAGATAAGTCTGACAGTGCACGTCATCATCAATTTTTTCTTCTTTGTTAGAAGCATTGCTGGGTAGAGTGATAGGTCGACATATTGGGAGAGCTCCCTAATGAGACTCTCTAGTTGAATGAACTGGTGTCCATCTTGTTCTAGAAGTGGCCAACTCCTTTTTCCAATGAGTCAACGCATCACCTCTAAAATTTTGACTTCTCTTGGTTGACGAGAAACTTATTTTCAATCGGCTCTCTAGGATCACCTTCCAACTCATGGAGTCCCAGGATGTCGAACAACTCATCCAAGGGGATGGTCATTTCACCCCATGAAAACCAAAATGTGTTGGTTCTTGGATTCTACCTTTTAGCAATTGCATGGAACAAACTACTATTGACAGGTTGGTTTGCCAAGCTGACTACTTCTTCAAGCCCACATTCTCCAGGTTGGTTGGAAATATACATATAAAGGTGGGGTATAGTGACAAGTACCATTGGGTTAGGTAAACTATGCTTGGTTGGCATTGGTATTTGCAAAAAAGAATGTGGTAATAGGGAAGATAGTGTTCGAGTCTGAAGAGTCCATCCAAACACAAGAAAGTTGACTTTACTAGATATTTGATGGGATTGATATGAGATGAGATGAAATCTTCACTCATTTAGTGCAAGGATGGAAACAAACAAGCATTTCCTAGAACTCTATTGTTTTGAAAACTAGTCTTGGATCCTTAACGAGCCTTTGTTATATCAAAATCAATGGTATTTCCCCTTGTCAAGTTTATCTAGGGTTTGGGATTTTCCGCTTCTCCTTGTCCACCCATCGATATATCATGGACTATTATCCATTTCAGTACTAATTGGGGGATTTTTCAATCTAATTGTTTGGTCCAGTTTATGGATATATCTTAGACTGGGTCCCAGAAATAGCCCAGCAACGTAATTCAACACAAAAATAGATATCTCTATTGCATACATTCCTAAGAGATGAGTTTTGAAACATAAAGTGCAAAATTGGCCTCATACAATCCCTAGATTGAGGAGGGGTAGGACTAAGTCGAAGGGAGCATGCATTTTCTATTAAATTGGTTCTAAAATCACATAATCATGCATGATGCCGGCAGGTCTAGTAATGAAGGTTACATGCAATTGACGTCCAACATTTTCACAAAATAACTTGTGCTTGAGAAGCTAGACAAAATAATGATGGGTCCCATTGGGTGTGCCATATGTTTGCATAGTGATCTTCCTATGATGAGTGTGTACGAGAGAAAGCCATGCAAGAAGCAACAAAATTCGAGTTTTGTTTGAAAATAGATTTTTAGGAGAAAGGGACCTGCATCAGTATGAGGATCAACCGTTCCTACCACATTAACAGGGGTAATCGATCCAAGGTCTACGTTTTCTCAAGCTTTGACTAGTCGTTTTCCTACATGTATGTGCAGAGATTGGATTTTATTTTGAACAAAATTTAGAGTTGATTGAAAATATTCCTCCATTTCAGAAATTTTTGAAATTAGTAAATTGTATTTGGAATAAGATTTTTGAATTAATCCTAGATTTTAGCAATTTAACTTTGATTTTGTCCAAGAAATTGGAGTTTTGAAAATTCAGAACTCAGATCTTGGATAGGATTTTGAAATTGAATTTTTCTAATAGAATTAGGGATTGAAATCAGGTTTTTGAATTGTATTGTAGATTGGAATCGGGGTTTTGAAACCAAATGCTGGTTTTAAAAATATTGGTCTTGATAGCTGAAATCTAAAAAGTTTTTGAAAGTCGGATCTTAGAGATTGAAATTTCTAAGCTTGGGATTGCTGGAAATCGATCAATATCTTGAGATTTTGAACTTGGTTTTTGGAAGTATTGAGAAAACTTGGAAAATTGGATTTTTGGATTCTACGTCTAGCTTTGGAGAATGGTCTCGATTTGGGAAACATGATTTTGAGATTTTTGACCAAGATCATGAAAATTTAGTTGATTTGGATTTGAAAATTGGTTTGATTTTGGAGAAAATGCAATTATGGATTTGAAATTAATTTTGAAAATGTAGGTTTTTGTTCACACCCCACCCATCTCTATCTTTGTTGTAAAAGCAGAGAGTTATGCAAAGCAGCAAAATTCCAAATTGTGATTTTGGTAAAATTTCAAGATAAAGTGATTCGTCGGCTAGTACGAGGTTCATCTATTCCTACTGCCTATAACACAGGCAAACAGACCACGGACCAAGTACTTCTTGGATCATGTACAAGTCATTTGATTGATGCAAATTCTATATGCTTGTGCACAAAGGCTTTCATTTGGAATTGAAAGTTCATTTCGAACTTGGTCTTGGACAAGCAATCTTGAGCTTATTTTTGGTAAATTGGAGTGATGTTCATCTTCAGTGCTAGATCGGGCTATAGTTCATTGTTTCCTAGATGCCCAAGATATGGTATTATCACCTAAAAATACAAAGAATCCACCTGTAGATTTTCTATCTTCTGGACTTCCTGCCCAATCGGCATCTGCAAAAGCACAAAGTTGTATTGTTGATGATGGTTTGAGATGCAATACATAATGATTGGTTCCAGTCAAGTATCGCAGGATTCGCTTAACCATTATCCAATGATTCACTATAGGAGAATGCATGAATTGGCAAGCTCGATTGACAGCAAATGCTATGTTTGTCTAGTAAGAGTGGCATATTGTAATGCCCCCACCAGACTTCGATGTAATGAAGGATCAGCAAAAAGTGTCGGAGATGACTGTTTGTCTTTATTAGTACTCATTAGTGAAACAGCAGGCTTAGCCTTTGCCATATTTGCTCGCTTGATGATATTTGTAATATACGATGGTTGACATAGATATAACGATTGTGCTGTCCGTGCGACTTTGATCCCCAAGAAAATATGATAAGAGTTCAAGATCTTTTACTGAAAAAGTTTCTTGTAGTTGTCGTATAACCCAATCAACAAGAGATGGGGAGGATCCAGTAATCATTATATCGTCAACATAAACAAGTATATAAAGTTTGTCAGTGCCTTTGGAATAGATAAATATTGATGCATCAGATTGTGAGCTAAAGAAACCAAGCCTTTGAAAATGACAACTGAGCCGATGATACCAAGCTCGGGGAGCTTGTTTGAGACCATAGATGGCTTTTTCCAGTTTGCATACATAAGTAGGATGTTCTTGATCTTCAAATCCTTCAGGTTGAGTCATATAGACATCTTCACCAAGATAGCCATTAAGAAGTGCATTGTCAAAATCAAGTTGACAAAGAGGTCACCCATTTTGCACGGCTAAAGAAAGTAAAACCCTAATAGTAATGGGTTTTACTATTGGACTGAATGTTTTCGAGTAGTTGATACCTTCTTCTTGTTGGAAACCACGAGCAACAAGTCGTGCCTTATGTCTAGCTATGATCCCATCAACTTTTAGTTTAATTTTGTACACCCACTTTGAGCTAATGACATGAAGACCAGGGTGTGTGGTAATAAGATGCCATGTGTGGTTTTGTTTGAGTGCCTTGATCTCATGTTTCATTGCTTGCAGCCAATCACTATGCTTAATCGCTTCTTTAAACGAGGTTCCTTATGATCTAGCATAACACAAAAGGTTTTTGGTACGAAGGAACTGATCATCGACCTTGTGACCATAGGATGAGTATGATTTGAAGGTTGATTGATAGATGAATTTTCAGCAAGCACTTGTATGGTTCCATTTTCAGCCTCCTGTGTGTGTTCATGGTCAGCGAGATCTTGTATGGGTGAAATGGATGGTTCGGGGAGATCATTATGAGAACATGTAACAAGGGGTGATAAGGGGCTTGGTCGTTGTGGTATGGAGCTATTTGCAGCATGATCTCGTGAAAGAGAGATGGACATGTCATGGCAATTATTATGAGAAGCTGAAAAATTAGTGACGTGTGGCATGAGAGAACTTTGTTGCCTAGATGGTACTGATGCATGATTGACTAGTGACAGAATATTATCTTGATATGCTGGCTTAGCTAGTGGAGGACCCATGTTCGTGAGAGTTGCTATGTTCAAGATTAATAATCGTACATTGATCAAGTCGAACATTGGGCATCCATAGAGAAGGATCCAAAGATGTCGATGACTGCTCGTTGTACAAACTTTCATCAAAAATCACATGCCGAGAGATAAAAGTCCTTACAAGTGTGGCATCATAACAGATATACCATTTATGTATGCCTGCATAGCCAAGAAAAATGCACTGAGTAGTCTTTGGTTAGAATTTGGTGCTATTAGATAAAGTAAGAAGTGAATAACATATGGATCCAAAAACTCGTAGATGAGTGTAATCAAGCACCCTGTCAAACAACAACTGAAAATGAGTCTTTCGTTTAAGCTTGAGAGTCGGTAGCCAATTAATAATGTATACTGCGGTCCTGAAAGATTCAACCCAAAATTTGTAATCGAACCCGAAATCATGCAACATACTCAAACCAGTTTCTACAACATGCCTATTCTTTCTTTCAAATATATTGTTTTGTTCATACGTATAAGGACATGAAAATCGATGGAGAATTTCATGTTCTTCAAAAAATGATATGCCTTGTTGCAAAATTCACCTCCATTGTCTGATTGAATGGTGGCAATAATTGAATTCAACTATTTTTCCGCCAAGACTTTAAAATTGTGAATACAATCCACTACTTCAGATTTTGTCTTTAGAGGAAATAACCATGAGTAGCGAGAAAAATTATCAACTATCAAAAGGAAGTATTTGAAACCATCCTTGGAAAACACGGGAGTCGGTCCCCAAACGTCCATGTGTAATACTTCAAGAACTTGAGAAGCATGAAAATCAGAAGAAGAAAATGGTTGTTTATGCATTTTACCAACAAGATAAGATTCACAAACATCTCTTCCAGATAAAGACTTTATTGAAATCGAACAAATAGAATTTAAAAGATTCACAATCCTTTTATTCGCATGTCCTAGCCGGCGATGCCATAGCTCATAAGAAGTTGTATCATTTTGGCGTGAAAACCAACTGATGAAGGCTGCTCTTTCTTGATTCTTGCTAGCTCTCTTAAGCATAATGGGATAAAGTCTATTATGCTTCTTTAGTCCCTAAAGAGGAATCTTGTTTGTTCGTCGATCCTTAATCACAAAATCATAAGGTGAGAACTCAAAGATGTAGTCATTGTCAGTAGTAAATTTTGCGATCGATAACCAATTGTGAACAATAGTGGGGATGTGAAGAGTAATCTTGAGTTTAAAAGAATTTCCGTCAACATCAACTGATAGATCACTAGTATGCTTAATGGAAAGGCGAGAACCGTTACCAATCATGACGTTCTCTTGTCCATCCTAAGGAGCTTTGTTGTGCATCATATCAACCAATACTCATTTAATGAATCTTGCAGACTCATGGCAGAGTAGGCTTGAAGAATGTCATAGTATGTACGAGCTGAGTGCTCCTTCCATCCACAAAATTGGCAAACAATAGGAGGGCGTTGATATTGTGGGCTAAACGTACCAGGCCGTTGTTGTGGCTGGGGCTGATTGTCACGTCCCTGAAACGGAATTCCACGGCCACCATGGTTTCTTCCTCCTCAGCCACGGAAAAACCTTCACCCTCGACGTTGAACGCAGTTTGGTTAACAACTTGCGATGCTGGCTGAACAAATTCAGTCAAGTTCATCGAAATTGACTTGAGCAGGGACGGAGCCAAAATTTTTTCAGGGGCGGGCCAAACGGTCATTCGACCAGGCCAAATGGTGGTTCGACTGGGCGAAACTAAATCATAATACAAAAAATACATTAGACAACTAAAGATTTTCAAATTTTTTAATGTAAAATTTTTTTTAGTTAGCTAGGGTGCCCCCCCCACCCCTCGCCCCTAGACTTGAGTAAGGCAAGCCATTTTTCTTGATTGAGCAGTAACTCAAACCGTTCAGAAAATGAAAGTTTTGATGAAGATGGGCCACTTTCATATTCTGACGACAGTCCATTAAAAGTTACTTGGACTAGATCTTGATCAAAAAAATTTTGACCAGCAATGGGTATCCGAAAGAAACCTGATTTTATCTAAATAAACTTGCATAGACATACTTCCCTTCTTGATAAGAAGCAACTCCTTACACAGCAACATGATTCTCAAAGGAGACTGGGAACCATATGATTTCTCAAGGGTCAACCAAGCATCATGGGCAGTCTTGGCACGCATGATCTGCCCCAACACAGCTTCTGTGACTGTTGCCTTGATCCAGCTTAATGCAAGGCGATCCATCCTTCTCCATGCGATAAATTCTAGATTCACTTCAATTTTGTCGTCTTTTATTATCTCCTTCTGTGGTTCGACTAGAGTCTCATCAATGAACTGAAGAAGATCATGAGAGTCCATCACTGACTCTAGTTGACTTCACCACAACAGGTAGTTATCTCGGTTGAGTTTAACCGACACCAGTGCGCCGCAACATTCCATTGGATGGGAGTGGTGGCAGGCATGGTACATCTAGAGGAAGATGGCTGAGGCTGAATATAATGGAAAACAGAGGTTCCACCTGGAAAATTAGGCCGGCATTCACTTTCCCGGCCAAGCTAGTTGTCGAGCAGGGGTGTTTTGGAAACTAGGCACCTGGACAATCACTTGAACCATGTTTCAGCTCAAGAAAAATCCTGGAGTTAACGCCACGCTCTTGAAGTTCCACTGCTTTATGGACTATATTCCCTTGTTTCACGTTCAGGAGAGGCTATGCTTCAGACCTTCGGCGTTAGCTCCCCTCAGCTCCAATCAATGCCAAATTTTGCCCAAGGATCTCCAAGATAACTAGGTTTTAGATGGTAAACTACCTGACAGAGCTGATACCCAAGGAGAATCTCACAGTGCGCAACTGATCTGCCGCTAGTCATGGGCTGACTATGTTCTCAGGCCTCTGCAACACTAGAAAACCAGTTGGTAAAGAAAAATTTGTATCTCCTCAATGTCTGCTCCAAAAAATATGAAAATTGGTATGGAGATTCCTCAGGAGGAGACGATTCCAACAAGCCCTTGCTCTGCCCCTATCATCACCGGAGCTGACAACGCCAGCCAATTTCATGTGTGGTTTTCCGGCGGTCAATGCTTTGTTCTGCAATTAAGGCACAGGAGATTGGTTCAGGAGAGATTGCCAGAAATCAAGAGGTTTCGGCCGGCTCAGGCGACGATTTTGGGCAAGGTTCAGTTCCTTGGAACTGCAACGAGCAGGAGATGTTTCCTAAGTAGTACGTGGACCAACGAAGGTCGGTGCTGGCGTTGGTGTGCAGATGAATAGTAACGCTGAAAAAGAACTATGGCTGAAAACAGAGGAGCAGCGAGGACTTGTATAAAAGAGGCCTATGTGATGATGGTACAGAAGATTCAAGGCTGTGTATGGAAACACCAGGTGGCTCTGAAACCATAATAGAGAACGAGAGATAGAGAGACAACTCAGGCAATTGAATGAATTGCTTGCGTTGACAATGCAAGAGTAGGCTTTTGTTTATATAGTGCATTTGTGATCCGTTACAAGATTGGAGTCCAATGTTGCATGGATACAACGTTACAAGATTGATACATATATGGTAATAATAGAAACAGGGGGTTACGAGTGAGACTTAAATTTGAATGCATCTTTCCTAGTTGAAATAATCCTTCACCCATTAATACTTGATTTCTAACGTTCAGCCGTTGATTTCTCCTCAACATATCTTTCCTTAACAATGACCACATTAGAGTTAACCCAACACGTGAAAAGATGAAATCCATGCGTGGGAATGCATGACAAACCATTCTGCATATGCTAGCTATCGTGAAAAACAAACTATACGCATATGTGAACTTAGCTAATGTATGAAAGACATGAAATTAAACATGAAAATAACATGAAATATATGCAACATGTCATCTGTCCATCGACATTGAATCACAGAGGAGGCAGCCTTGTATGTTGTGCAATGCCTTCCCGCATGTGCATGCCGACTAACCGAATGCAACCCAGAGTACCCGGTCTCGCTGAACCTAATTAGCTAAACACACGATCATTGCTAGATATAGACTTGGTCGGCCAAAGTCTAGATACCCTAGAGAGACAACACGACGTGATGGGCACCAAAACAACGGCGAGAACAGAAACTATGCCAAGACAAAATGAGTTGGGACTCCAACTCAGATGGAAGCTAAAGCCTGCTAAAATCAGAAAATATACTGAAAGTTTTGACGTGATAGATGGTCTAAACAAAACTCAGATTGATGTTAAACTCAGACCGCAGCTTATAGACATTAAAGGAACTCGAAGCAACAAATTCGAAAGACCTATGATGCGACAAATAAATATAAAATATCTAATTCAGCAGAAAACAAAATTGATGTTGTAGAAAACCATTTAATTTCAGAGGAGTATAGACAGAGCCTATTAACTTTAAAATCATGAGAGATTGCATGGACGTCATCCAGACATATCAAACTAACACCTTGAGGTGATAGAATCGAAAAATGATGGCTGGATTTCGACGTAGACACTGCTGAAGTTGCATTAGAAAACTGTGTTGTAATATGCTGAAATGCACTTGTGATCCGGCGGGCAATTTTGGAAGGCAAAAGAGGTGCGTATCGACCTTCGTTTGGGCTGAAAATTGGTGAGAATATAGTTGGTATGGAAATGAACCAAACACATTTGATAGTTTCTCAATATCTTCTTACCCCAGCCGAGACTTGTGAAGATTGAAACTTAGGGGTTTGATAATTCTGAGATAACTATAGCGCAAGAAAAACAGAAAAATACATTAAACGACCAACTTTAGACAACTAATAAATGATCCTGACGACCAAAAACATGGTTAAAACTTGACACATTTGGTATTCGGGAGATGTGATCTTGACCTTGCATAGGTTACACTAAACTTGAGCCATCTAGGCCAGACTGAGCCTGGCTAGGGCCCACCCAATTCCAAATTTCTAACCCAGAATATCTCTTTAAATCTAGATCTTCATTTCATATCTTTGAACTCAAATCTGAGAACCAAATCAAGCATCATATCTAGAATCCGCCTGTTAAAACTTTGCTATCTCATAATTAGTTCTTGGTTCAAGATTCAGATACACTGAACCTTGACACTTTGATTTTAGTGCCATATATATGTGCTTTATATCTTGCATACTATATGGCTTCTGACATCAGATGTCTCTCTCATTTTGGTCATTTCTGAATCAATTAGAGAGAATTAGCTTTTTCGAATCCTTCTACGCATTGTGCATATCAACTCTGATCTGTCATAATCAGCTTTCATCCAAATTTGAGCCTAAAATGAACAGAATATTGTGCAATGCATGTTTTATATCGGACATGGCATAAAGTTTGGTGCTTGATATTGTTTTCAATAGAGAGCACTAGTTCCAAAACCAAAAATTTAGTCACGTATCAGTGCAAGGGAGTGTCTTTTCCTCCATGCAGCCATAAAAATGGGTCGACCTCGTCCTTCTAAGGCATGAGCATGTAAAATTTGGCATTGGAAAATTTTTTTTTTTTTTTTGAGAAGGGACTCTAAGAGGTCATTTGATGGCATTAGAACACCATGAAACAGAACGGGTGCGTTCTGTTTTAGTAAAATTGGGAGTGTCTTTTCCTCCATGCAGCCATAAAAATGGGTCGACCTCGTCCTTCTAAGGCATGAGCATGTAAAATTTGGCATTGAAAAATTTTTTTTTTTTTTTTGAGAAGGGACTCTAAGAGGTCATTTGATGGCATTAGAACACCATGAAACAGAACGGGTGCGTTCTGTTTTAGTAAAATTGGGGCAAACATCAGACAGAAAACGACCAGGACACGCAGGACAGAGAAGAAGGAGTATAAAAGGCTGAATAGTTCCAACTTCCAACGCGTCAGCCCTCCCCCAACCACGAGCTCTCCTCCCCCGACCCCAAGCTCTCCTTGCCCCAAAAACATGTGCATCCCCATTTCCATCTTTCGGTGTGAAGAAAAAACATAGCGGTTGTTCTTCTTCCCGTCCACCGTCGTTTTTCTTCCTGTCGCCCGTCGTTCTTCTTCTTCCGCTGCCACCATTCCGACTGACCCAGAGCTCCGGAAGAAGTTCTGCTGGGCTGAGCGGTTTGGGTTACCGGTGCAGCTGTCAGAGGAAGAGAAGCAGAGCTTTGGATCCCAGAGGTACTCTCTCTCTCTCTCTCTCTGTGGCTTTGGGTCGTTTGCTTTCTTCTTTAATGTTTGCCAAATTTGGGCTCCTACTTGTACCCCTACTCCCACACTTTTCTCTGTCTCTCTGCATGTGTTGTGTTCTTTGACTGCAGTTTCTTTCCTTTTGAAAATGGACGATTTTTGTTCTTTCTTGCTTGCTTTGCGGAATTCGTATGGGCGGTTCTATGTTTTTGGGTTTTCAGGATTGTTTAAGGTGTGTAGCCTGTAGGGAGTCGAAACAGTCAGAGGTCTCCCTCGATCTTCTCTAGATTTGGGCAAAACATTGGCAAAAAATAGCGACTGCTGATATTTTTCACGATTGTGTGGCCGATTTTTTGATGTAATTCCTTTTTATGGGTTATCGTTCTGAACTTGTCCAGGGGTCGGATTTATTGTTAGGAAGGAGAAAAGAGGAAAATGTCACCGAAAAATGGGGTAAAGCTGTTGGACGTAGCAGAGTACAGCTTCCTTGTTCACCACCGGTGAAATTCTAGTTTTTAGTTTTTACTAATTTTTGAGCCATTGGTTTTTGTGTTTTCAAGTCATCTTTGTTAGATTTGCTATGGATTTGGGTTTAGAATTTAGTAGGGACGCCATTTTGTTGCTATGGATTTATGCATACTTGTTGTTCTTTTAGTTGGGAAGCTGCTAGAGCCTAGGTGGGGTTCAAGGGAGTTCCTGAAATTCATTTTTGTAGTTAGTCTATTAACATCAATTTGTGTCTTCATCATAACTATTGCTCTATACTATATAACAAGGAGAGAAAGCTTCCTGTAAGTGTCAAGAGGTATTGCCAATATATTCTGGGATGCATGTTTTCCTATTCACTTTCTCTCTGTTTCATCTTTTTATCAGCTTAGACAGCTCCAGATTATTCTTTTTTTAAACTTTTCTCCTTTCCCTTTCCTTTCTGAGTGTGCACTTATTCAATGCATGCATAGTGGGGTGTTCATACATTTATATGTTTGTTTGTGTAGAGGCGAACATCTCTGGAAACTTGTATCTATGCATGTGAATATTTTCATGTGTATGCACCCTTCACGCTTGCTTTCCTTTTCAAGGTCCTAGATATCTATAGGAATGTTACTTTCCATGGAAGCACATCAGGGAGGTTAGCAGATATCCAGCTATGCTACACGGGAGGCTTAGACAATGTACCCCATCTTTGGTCGTCTAACTTTGTTGAATTAAGGATCATAAATTTAATGTGAACACTTTAACTTTATTAGAGCCATTTAATGTCGTGATTGCACACTGGAGATGTTTGATTCCTTATAAACGACTTTATGAATCTATTTTAGAAATTGGTTAGCATTGTAGTTTATTTCTTCTAATGTGTTAATGTATTTGAGAAGTGGTAAGTAGTTGTACGTTTGTGAAACCATCTACCTAGAAGTTTAAGAATGGACACATTGTCTCTACCTATGCTGGAGAGAGAGAGAGAGAGAGAGAGAAGTTGAGCGAGTCATGGAATCTCTTGGAAATTTGTGGAGATGTGCTAATTATAATTATGGAGTAGAGTGCCTTTTCAGGTTTTATAGGTATTTTGATGGTTTCTCTCTTCATTTACGTATTTCTGTGGTTAACATTATTAAACTTTTCACTTCAACTTTGCCAACAATTCTGATTGGTCACAGATTCTGATACCATTTAAGAACTTATACCTCAATCTATTTTGTTGGTGATTATTTATTCTGGAATTGACCGTAGTTCTTCCTTTTGTTTATTTTCAGTTATGGATTGGAAATTTCATGGCATATCATTTCTATAGAAAGGACAAGAGACCTCTGAAGTTGCATCCCCAGCTGGAGAAGTTGCTCAAAGAAGAGTTTCACTCCCTGGACGACGACAGCAGTGAGTCTCCAGCTTTGGCTGAACCTGCTGCTGCTGCTTCTACCAGTTCGTTGAAGTTGGGATAGTGAAGGAAGTTGAGAAGGGTGGGGGGGGCTTAATTTTGATTGTTGTGATGTTTTTATCCAATTCTTTTCTATAAGTCCTCTAATGATGACGATGATTTGAGTTGAATGGGTGGCTCTGAAATTTTTTTTGCTTTGGAGTTGTTGGTTCACCACGGCTTCATTGTACATAAGAATAATGATAGAATGAATTATCAAAATTGATTAATAATAGATTAGAATTAAATCTGTTTCATTTTTTAAGGTGCTTTTGTTTTGCTTGTATGCTGGTTACCATTGGTTTGTTTCTTGATGTTACTATTTTCTGTATTTTCACAGTTCTCAAAGCTTGAAATTCAACTGTGCGTCGGCATATCTATGGGTGTTGGTAACGTCATGTGATGTCAGTTTACTATATAAGAATAAAAGAATGACCTTAACTAGTTTCTTTTAGTGGGTGAAACTACATTAGCGTATTGATTACAAAATGTCTTAAAGATTATGAAAGAGACAAACACCAAATAGAACAGACAGAACTAACCATGGAAGACACAAACATCGGACAAAACAGATAGAATGGATATGACAGAAACAAACGTCAGACAGGACGGACAGAAACAAATGTCAAACGGTGGACAAGGAACATCATTGTCTATGAGAACATGACAGTAGTGTAGTAGTGTAATGTACAGGACGTTTTGTATATCTTGTCCTACTGGACAGCAATCAATCAACCTCTAAGTTTCTCTATTAGATATTGGGTTTTGCTGTATTAGCACTCAATAAAATAGTTTAGCCAAACTCGAATATTGGATTTCTAATTGGATCACGAATATTGGATTTTGAATCTAGAACCTAGTGATATTGGATCTCAAGTTTTCATTATGAAGTGCAATGGATCTCACATAATTTGGAATTAAACCTTAGACGACCCTAGAGTCTAGACCTTGAACCTCAGTCTAGAGGCAATCATTTCATTTTGAATTTTGATATCAGAGTTGAATCAGTTGAACTCTAAGAATTGGACCAAATTTGGATATCGACATGAACTTGAATTAGATCTCCGGATCAATGTTTAAACTTAGTTCAAATCATGAATCAATGTTTGTATCATGGATTCCAACATTGATCCCAAACTTTAATCAAGCTGAATCTGGATTACACTGGAAATTCTAGCGTCATGTCCCATATCCTGAACCCTTAGGAACCGGACCCTGATTGTGCATGGCCTAGCTGCACATTTAGGCTTATTTCTATGTGGACCCATGATTACTCAAGGAATGAACTGCGTCTCTCTTTGGGCTCCCTAGTTCATGAACCCTCTCAGTAATGGTCCATTCAGACTTTAAAACCAGATCTTTTCTAAAATTAGGGTACATTTTTCTTTATAAGATTGGGACCAGCAATCAATGCATGTCCTTGGTCTGATTACTCACGCTAAAGGCACTAGGAACAGCCAGACCCATGTCTTGTGGATTATGAAGGCGAGTACAAGTATACTTTCTAGCATTCGCTGTCTACATGCAAGATTGTAAAATTTTGCATGTAAGCAGTGAATCAAACCCTCAAGGATTGGCGATTAATTTGTTTTTTCATCATTTACATCTATTTTCAAACGTGTAAGAGAAAGGACATTGCTTTCTTACATGGACTTCACCTTGAAACTACAACTACTTAACTTTTTTCAAGATCATGATTTTAGAAAGATACTATAATGGACCTGGAGATGGTAGGGCCTTCTAATGCAGCATTTTCAATATTTACATATATATATATATATATATATATATATATATATATATATATATATATATATATATATATATATATATATATATATATATATATATATATATATATACATATATATATATCTCGAGAGAGAGAGAGAGAGAGAGAGAGAGAGAGAGAGAGAGAGAATGTGGCCTTTTGTGGAATCCATTTTGATATCCACTATAAACAATTTTATGAGGTATAAAACTAGAAGAAGTGCGTTGCAAGTAGGTCACTAATAAAGGCATAAATGAACCAAACAGGGTGTGCCAGGATTGGGCGATGTCTATAACCATGGAAAGTACACAACTAAACAAGTCAAACTTCAATTGGCTTGTTTTATCAAGGGAACAAACACATAAATTCAATTGTAAAATAATCAAATTGAGGCTATAAATAACTGGAGCAAGGTCACTTAATTTTCTTTTCAATGACAAGGGAAATGAATCTTTCTTTAGATGCATGGGGCTCAAAACCCACCAGACTAGCCAAGAAATGCTTGCTTAATTGAAATTGTGGAGCCATACATGAACTAGATTATTTCGTGGCCCTTGACTTACAACAAATACATATATAGAAGAAGATCGTAACCGGAAATGTGCATGTTTGTGTCTCCTCTAATTTAACTTAAAGCTTGTGGCTCGGCCACTCCTATTGTTTACCAAATGATGTTCTATTTATGCTTGGCCAATCTAATTCAACTTGCAGATTTTAAGCCAACAACTAGTTTAGTGTATAATGAATGCCCTTCCCTGTTTCCACATTTTAAGTTGAAAGCGTTGCTTTACAAATTGCACGTGAAGCTATCAATTAAAACGCTAAATACGTCGCCAGGTCGTTGAACTTCTACAAAAAAGATTATTCTCTAGGTATTTGTATAGATTTTGTATAGGGGAGTTTGATGAGGCCGTAATTATAGAATTAGAATTCTCATTTTTTATGGATTCACAAAGAATTTTTATTCTGAAATTATAGGTTCATTCTTGAATTAAAATTCTAGAATTATGATTCAAGAATTCTCGATTTTTTTTCATTTCTCTTTAGGGCACATGTAATTATGGTTTCAGTTCATCAAGTCTCTAATTTATGTTTTATCAAGTACATCATTTTTCAACTTTGGAGTCAAAATTTCGAGGCCATCAAATAAAAAATGAAACTAAAACTGGAATTTTCATTTCAATTCCAATTTGAAGTAGAGTTTTGTTTCTACAATTTTAATTCTAGAATTAAAATTTAAGGCCATCAAACCCTCCTAAATTTTGTGAAATGGTTACTCTCTTTTTCTTTCATTTTTCTTGCAATTCGATAGTTGTGATGCATCCAAACCTCTTCTTCCTTCCTCTCGACCACAAGCGGTGGATATGATACACTCTAATGGACGGACGAGTATACTGTTTTTCACCCAAGTCTAAAAGCAAGCAGTCCTGAACCCAAGAGTACAAGAAAAGAGAAAAGGGGTTTAGCATCTCTGGCCCCTCGTCAACAGTCATGAATGGGCCCCTGTATGTAAAGTAAGGGGGAACCCCAACATGAAATTTAGAGGTGTCAACGGGTTGGTAATGTCTAATTAGTGAGCCGAATCCAGATTTGTTAAGTTGGATCTAAAAAAAGCACCATGATGCAAATTTTGCATTTTGCATTTTAAGAATCAATTTTAGATGGGATCCAAATCGGAGTATTGGATATCAAAAGTCGATCTTAGATATTGGATCGGGCCAAATTTGGTGACCAATAAACCGGAACGAGGTCCGAACCGTTTTCCATCCCCATCAAAGAGCTCATCCCGCGGGGCCGCTGCTGCCCTGTTCCCACCAACTCGACCTTAAATTCCCTCTCGCCACGTGGCCACTTGATTGTCAGCCGTGTCAAAATCAACAGCTTCTGCATCGTTCCTAGTCTCGCTCAGATTTTAAAAACTGGGAAGAAATTGGAAAAGGTTTTATTCGCATCACTGATACGATCCGGCTTAACCGATACCATGCTGCGTCCACCCCCCATTGCAGAAGAGAGGGGGGAAGTGATTTGACATGTCCCCTGATCTACGAGCAACGTGTACTCCAATTATTTGTTTCATTCTTATGAAACATGTTTTGAAAGATAATCTTGGTAGATGCGACGATTAAACAAGGCCAACCAACTAAAGGGCATTGCCTCTCTCTTTTTCCAAGGGAAATAATCGAGTTAGGTGGAACACCTACCAAATTTTGTCAAAAAAAAAAAAAAAAAGACATGATAATCATACAAATCAAGTCCTTAAGGCGTCCTCATATTTTGATGGTTGAGAATTGATGTGAATCATAACAGCAAATTCGTCTGAACCCAAATATTGACAATGGTAGCAATATATAACTCTTTTATGTAGTTCTCTTACAATTTGAATGGGCTCATGCATTTTCATTAAATGGTAATTAATAAATTATTTCTATTGCAAAATAGCTACTAAGGGTATAACTATCAGAATTTGGCAAAATTTGGGTTCAGATTCTAACTAGGGTATATTATAACCACCACCCATGTTGACCTGCACTTCTAAACTGACCTAACCCAATGGTGGATTCAGAAATTTGCAACAAAGGGACATTGTTATTTTATATTTTAAACCTTAAGGAGCATTTATATGTAAAAAAGTGAAACTAATGAAGTATATACATGTAAATAAAATAAATTATGTGAGCTGGTGTGGGCAATTGCTCAAAGCAGTCACAACTTAACTGTACTATTGATCTAGCCGCTCGCTCCGAAATTGTAACACAACAAAAAGTTTAGTCTTGTATTAATTAAACATTGTAAAAAATATTTAAAAACTTATAAAATGAGTTGTTAATATGGTTAGTTGTTTTGGTTTCTACCTTTTTAAAATCAAAATCAAAATCAAAACTAACTATTAGACGGATAAATTAAGATCCATCAAATCCAAAGTTAGAAAAGAATGAAGTGGTCGAAAGAATTCTTTTGACCAGGTTTGAAGAACAAATTTTAACCGTCCCCCTTACCATGATCCAACTTATCGGAAATTTGAAGTAATGGGTGAGTTGGGTGTTTCTGGTGGGGACAGCGACGTTTCCACCAGGCTGAAAGGAAAGGAAGGATGTCAGTGGGACCCATAAAATCTGTCTGGGACGATGTCGTGGCATGGGCTCTGTTGATGAGGACAAATTGGATCTCTCGCCCGATCCAATCAGACCCGATCAGGAGGTTGTCTTGGGAGAGCTGCACCGTCGCAGACATTTTCCCGCAGAGGAGCGATTTCGTGCGGTGGAGGCTGGTATAGCTTCGATGAGGCTCAAATCAGGACGTTCATTCTTGAGTACCGGATGTGCCCCAGGATCCACGAACCACAACGAAGATCCACGACCCGAAAAAATCCAAAAAAAGAAAAAGGTAAACGGGAACGGTATCGGATTCCCCGCAGCGCAGTTTAGGTCGGTTTGCAACAAGATTCAGTACTCGATCAAAACAAAATCGGAAGCAGAATAAATTGTTAACCAGTAAAAATAATTTATACGTCTTACCGAAAATTTTAAACGTAACATAAACAATAAAATATATGACATGCCTTACGTATCAAATCAATATTATATCGATTCGATTCGCATCCGTCAATTGGGACCGATTCAGCTCGATTTTGTCACAAAATATTGTCTTCGTGAAGTCTTACTAAGAAAATAGTTAAAACATTTTCCAAATCATTGAGCAAAAAACGAGCATTAAAAAATAAAATCATCATATGACACGGGAGAATATTTATAAGCAAGACGTCCTCCCAAGCTTTTGAAGCAAAGCGTCCTTCCAAGCTTTTCACAAGTGTTCGTTTTTTCATATAAGATGGACATGTATTCTCTAGTATATAGAATTGGAGAAACAAGCGTGTCCATGGGGGGATAGTAGATCTGTAGACTTGATGATGTGTTTTCAGACTTGATCAGTGGACTATGTCAGTAGTTTTGCTGCCCTACTCGATAGCCAGCCTAAGGAGCTTTATGAAATGCAATATGGATCTGGTCCACATTCGGTAAATGATTAACCACTCAACCAAACCAAGGAAGTATCCAAATGGCCTTTAGGTTAGGAAAACAAATGGTGCATGTTGGGTTGCGGTTAAGGTTAAGGGAGCTGAAGATGTGTACGACATGGAAAATCGTTTCTGTTGCCGATCAATATCACCTTTCCCTCAAACGGAGATGTTAGGTTGGACGCTACGCTATTTTGACTTCAATGGTTGCTCCACCATAATCATTGGTGCTAACAACAAGAAATGGAAACTTGAGGCACTTACAAATAAGGATGTTAATGTGGTTGGTTGTCTTCGTTTTGAGCCTTTTTCAAGTTGAAACAAAAAAAAAAAATGTTAGGATACTGATTGTTAAAGTGTGAGTGTTAACTTGCTCGCACACACACATAATAGGTGTGTCTGGCGCATCTCAATTGCCACTGGGGGTATAGGTATATATATGTGTTAGTATGTGTGCATGGAAAAATGAAATAACTGATATTCATTAATTAGGAGAATAAACTTGGGTTTTTATATCTTTCAAAGATAGGAACGCGAATCCAAATATCGGCTTGCGTCAGTTTGAATTGATCAAGTTGGATGAAATTGGTGGAACCGATTCACTTCATACTTGTTTAAGGTGTCATGCCTCATCTTTAAAATAATTTTTTTTATTGCATGTTTATTTTTTAATCAAATTTTCAGTTATTTGTCAAAAAATGACTTCTGAAACACATTTTTACTGATTTACAATCGACAATTCTGCCACCAAATTGCTGAATTGGCCAATTCACAAGATTGGTGGGTTCGCTTATTCAATTGCAAATAACGATTGGAACAACGAGGGTGAGAATCTGTGGTCGGACAGCTGCTAGCGATTCAAGTGGCATCATCATCAAATTCAAATGATACAAATCTTGGATAAGAATCTACAACGCACCAATGGAACACTAGAGTCACCAACACTAATCTGATGTGAGCGCTCAAGGAAATTTCTAAGTTACCACGACGTCATGTTTCATTTTTTCAATGAAACTTACTTTTGATGGGTTGCTGTGAGCTCGGCACCAGCCCCTGTGTATCTTTGCCACTAAATGTGCTCGAAGGCCTTCGATGGGGATAACTAAAAACCCACTGCAAGTGCCGCTGGCTGCACGGCTTGTGAATGTCACCTAATTAGCGACACATTGTGCCTTTCCCCTTCTTCCTACAAAGTCAAGCTTTCATATGGTTTTTTTAATGCATAAGAGGACCTTTTAAGGGCTTTTAGTATACAGTGAAGGAACAGCCAACGAGTGCTTGAGATCACCCACATCCTTTATGTGGTCATTAGCGTAGCTAGAGTTTCAATGAGTTGACTAACTCGAGTTTGGTTCGTATAAGCTTGACTAGTTTTAACAAGTTGAGTTTGAATATAAACTCGGCTCGTATAAGCTCGAACTAGGCAAGTTGGGCTTATTTAAACTTGATTAAGCATTTGGCAAGCGAGCATCTAGCAATTTCACTATATATATATATATATATATAGACACACACACACACATTAGTAAAAAGCTAGTTTCAAGCCAAATTTAAGTTCGACTTTAACCAAGCAGAGTTTGAAACTTCTTAAGCTCCAAGCTGAGCTCATTTAACACCAGCCAATTTCAAGCTGGCATAGCTCGACTTCAACTCGACTCATGAACAACCTTAAGTGCAGTACATTGATAAGAAAATGAGTCGCTTTAAAGCTATCTTACCTTGTCAAACCCACAAAATTGTGTTACTCGATATTCACTTGCTTGTTAACATCTATGATACAAAAAGAAGGAAAGTCATAACCACTGACCCCATTTGTCGATGGTTAAACCATCAACATTAAAAGAATATATATAACTATAACCAGTTGACTCTCATCGATCCTTTCCATCGTTTTTCTTCCCTCTCTTTTAGCATAATAATAATTGAATGCCAACGATATGTTCCTCTAAGATATTCTCGATCCCATTGTCTGTCCACGAAGTGCTACGAACGTGCTCACGCCTAAACATTCAAAAAATTCATGTGACCATAAATTATAAGTTCATCCCCAAGAAAGTTGGTGCAATGGACAAGATAGATGGCAAGTCTCCATTTTAAATTTTCGATATGTCAACTTCTTATAAAATCTGATATCAGCATTGAAAATCTATCTTTTTTTTTATCGATACGTGAGCCCGAGCTCGTTGTTCATCTCTACCCACAATGTAAAAAGCTTAGGCTAAACTCATGCCTTCAAAGCATATACTCACTTAGGTTTACACAAGGACCTTATGCGCATGAGATTCAAATTAGCGACTGCCCTCTTATCCGCCACGGACCCAGCCAGTGAAAAGATGGCCATCACCAAAAGATGGTGAATGGATCTAGGGCTGCACAATGAGTCGAGCCAGCTCGAGCGCGGCTCAAGTTCCAGCCAAACTCTGAGTTTGAGTCTTTTTGAGTAAAATCAACATCGAACTGGCCCAACTCAAGCTCGGGTCGGTGTGTGTGCGGCCCAAGTCGAATGTTGTTGAGGTGTGACTAATGTGCATCTTGTGCGAACTTCAAGTTTTTGTCCCAACCCAAATTTTTAAGTATCGAAAGTGTCCCAAATCCCAAGCGCTGTCATGATTAGATGCATCATATTAAGATGGAAACAAAAGAGAATGAATGGTATCGCAAGGGCAGATACTTCAACCCGTGGACTTTTCTGGGGAAAGGGGCGTCTGGTAAGTTGTTGTGATAATTAGCCCCCACTTCTTACACATTGGAAAGAGTTTGAATTGAATATTCCGGATCTCAAGATAGTATATTGGTTCTTCGATGGGAATCATGTTATTCAATTCGTTGGGTTCAGTATACTATCTAGCTGTGAATGTGATACAAGAAAAAATGAAAAACTGAATCAAGTTGGCTGCCAAGCCAATCAATGTTCGAGTCCGTGATTCAACTGCATCAGTAGTTAATAGTTAAGCAGCAATAAATTATTTATCATATAAATTTAACAAAGAAATATTACAAAAACTGAGAAAAATTTTGAAAGCAAGCTTACAGGTTAAGATAGTAATTTAACACTAAGTGGAAGTTTTCTTGATAAAACTAAAGTAATTTTAATAATGGTCGATGCAGTCTTTAAAAAGCCGTATTATATTACTTCACCAGCTATGGGCATGGCTCTCTTTCTTTTTCAGAACCCCAAAATAATAATAAATAAGTGGAGATGAGTCTGATGCCAATGCCATTAAATAGGCGCTTCCAGGTTCTGACGACTCTGTTATATATTGCACTTTGAGAAGTAGATAGGTACTAAGGATGGAGTGGCTAAGCATGGAGATGATCCCCGTCTGACCAAAAGGCTGCCTTCTTCTTCCTCGTTATTTTTTTTAATCAGACTCCGTTTCGGTTTCCGTTCCTTTGAAAATGTTTAATGGTGTTCATAATCTGCTTTTTCTAAACTGTTATCCCGTTCTCTCTTTTTTATGATTTACTGTAATGGTGGAGTACAGCTCACAAACAATTGCATTGTTTAGATGTTAACGTTATATATAAAATGTCGCTTTTTGTGGGGAATGACGTGATCCATCGCTACGAACAGAGTTCTTAAGGTCAGGCACGAGCGAGCTGCATTGGCTAAGTAATTGTAGAGCTGCATCTTTCAACCATTGTCCCAAATAATAAAGTGTTGCAAGTTTAAATGATGAGGTTTTTCTATAGGGCAACCTTGAAAAAAAATGGTAATTTTTTTTTAAAAATAAAAAAACTAAAAATAAAATAAAATAAAAGAGAAACAAACATCAAAAGATAAACAGATTTGCAACAAATAAAAAATAAAAAAACGGTTTGACATTAAAAAAATAAAGAATGCATTTGTTTTTGTTTTTAACATTTTTTAAAAAACACGTTTTTTTACATTTTAAACAACCATTTAATTTATCGTTTTTTTTTTTCATTTTTTTTTTAAAAACACACATTTTCTGTGCTTTCGACTAAATAATAAAAAAATCTAACTAGAACTAAACGTCCACCGCTCAGAATCACATGCACACGTTTTAAAAAATATCACCTTCTTTCGGATTTGTTCCTGCGGCAGATTTACAAGTATTGACGTGTTTGCTCAAGGTTTTCCTTTTGATTTTTGTTGCTGTCGTAACGCATGTAAGGTCCATGTTAGAAGATTAATTTCACGGGAATTTGTCGCGTTAGTTTCTTCACCTGCTTGCGAAGTCGTTTTTATTCGCCCGAGCTTTAGTTTGGAAAGCGGCGCCGATAAATTAAACGAGGAAAGTTCTGGTTCGGTTAGGGTCAGGATCCAGTCGACCGTCGTTTGCTCTCCGATGGTGGGACCCACGACTCACGGAGCGGCACAGTCCACGGTAAAGAAAAGGGTGCAGTCCCGATCAGAGCTGACCCTACTCCGTATTGTACGTCATCCAGAAAATACACCTCAATCTTTAATTATTTAATTTTCCTTTTTTTCATTTTCATTTTTGTTGATCATTTTTTTTTTAATTTTTCATTTTCAGATTAATATATTATAAATTAGCCAAATAAACAGTGACCAACTAACAGTAAATACAAATTAAATGATATACTATAGACCACATATATTGAGCACACTAGAACCTTCAAAATAAAAAAAATACTCTAAGGGTTCAAGCAAATACATATTAAAAAGTATCTTTATAATTATTAAACCAAGGTGGTGCATAAATCGCGTGAGGGAGGAGGAATGGGACCTTGATTAATAAGTCGCTACTTGGGCCAATTTTCAAGCTGATGGAACGTCGAGTCACAGGTGTTCAATTGTGAGCGCGCCGTTTTTGGGTGAAACAGAAGCAATGTGGTCATCAAAACTCATTAAATTTGATGAAGGGGACAGTTCCTTCCTCTTTCATTCCCATTAAAACGACCAAAAAAAGTAAATCAGTGAGATAGAAAACTGCCTACGTGATCTTCTTGAAACATATTGTGATATTGAACTACTTCAATCTGCTATTTTTATTTAAATTTTCAGTTTTTTTAGTTTACTTACAAACTGAATAAATAGGATTTTTCTGTCTTTTCTCTAAACAAGACATCGACGTTGACATTTGTAAACAAATAAATTTTTTCGAACACCAACTGTCTTTTTTTTTTTTCTATTTTTTGCATACGATATTGTTTCATTTATTGGCATTCAATCTTTTTTGAGGTAATGTTTCACTTGACCGATTGGAATCTTCTGACCTTTTTTATCTACCATTTATTTTTATGAAAGACAAGATTAGGTATACTTCTTCATTGAATTTTTTTTATACTTCTTCATTGAATTTTTTTTTAGAAAGATAAACCAAAGCTTTCACTCAACTTCTTATCCCTTGAATAGATAAAACTTGGAAATCTCTCATATTCAAAATAAAAATTGACCACTTATCAACCCCTCATTTTAAGCCATTGTGCCAAGTCCCATGAAGACCACAGAAATTCTTAATTTTGTTCAATTAAAATGCCTTTTCCTTAGCCGGGCATATAAACATTCCAGAATATACAGGTAATAGTGCGTGGCTTGCTTGGTTAGGTTTCAGTTAAAGGCAATTCAATAAGCATGCAAATCAAATCTTGAAGTATATTTCTCTCGTTATTAAAGTTTTAACCTAAACTACGCCATATTCTCGAAAGATGTTGTCAAAATCGATCTACTCCTCAATTATAAGCATAATTTTCTTACATACATATATAATGCAAATCACTTCAGCATTCTTTGTATTTTAATGCTTCACGTAATTACATTATACCTTCCAATCTTATGACATACGTACATATTTAGATATATATATATATATATTCACAAGAAGGCCTAAAAGTTAACTTTCGAAAGATGAGCTTGAGTGTGATCTCCAGTAAACTTGGGAGTTGCTTTTGATTGGCGAAGAGGGTCTCGTTCGTAACAGGAAAAAGGACCGAACAAAGTTTGTTCTTTTTCGTTCGGCCTGGCTTTAATTAAACTGTTCTCTAGCACGCTGACAGAAATATTGAGATCAATAAAATTATAAATTATTTTGTAGCAGAGCGGGGAGCGGTTCCTTCCGCCGTTGAGAACGAACTAAAAAGTAAAAACCGAAGTGGGAGATCAGATCAAATGGGATGGGTGCGTAAATCGAAGAAAAGAATAAGGGCAATGGAGTAACTGCGGTTGATTTGTTCCTTTGTTTTTTAATAACGACGAGGGCGGCTAGTTGGAATGTGGAATGAACAGTGGCAAATGAAAAAGGCATAAATTATTATTATAAACGCAGAAAAGGAGAAGAAAGAGGGGAGAGAGAAAAAAAAGAAAAAAAGAGGGAGAATGAGACGTTTTTGAGGGAGACGGGAGGGGCGTTGTTTGCGGGTAGGAAGAAGGGAAGACGAAGAAGGAGGGAGCAGAGGAGGCGAGGGGTTTCGAGCCAGGAGGCAGGGAAGAAAGAGAACGCATGCTTTCTTCCTTTGCTGTCTAGTTGGTTACTATTTTGACACTCCCCACCACCAAAGTATGCTTTTTCTTTTCCTTCATTTTGATCCTTTTTATTGCTTTTCTTCTTCTGGTCCTTGCTCTTCTATTTTTGGTAGTTTCTGTTCCCCTGTGTTGTCGTTTGGTTTCAGTGGCTGTAGGACTCTTTGTGGATTTTGGTCATGTGAGGAGGCGAATAAGTTCTTGTGGTGTGTTGGTTTCTTGGTTTTTGTTGGTCCTTCGGGCTGTCTAGATTTTAGTTTGGCCCTTTTTCTTTGTTGTTAATATGTTTTAGTGGTTTTTGTGATGGGGCTTTTTCTTGTGTTGTGCTCCGTTGTTTTTCTTTTTCTTTTTTTGGGTGATCGTCGTTTTGTATCGTTTTCTAAATTTTACGATCATTGGTATGCCGATTGGTGGTAGTTTGGGTGCATCAAGTTTTCTTGAGAATGGCTGAAGGGATCTCTCCCTCTCTGTCACACACAGACACACACGCACGCGGAAATAAAAGCACATACATGACGCCACCCACAGGGGAGACATACACAAGGGCGCATCTTTCTTATTTTTTCAGTTGGTCAAAGGGTCCTGTTTCTAAACTAGGAGGAACTTCTTCTTCTTTCTTCCTGTCTGGGTCTTGTCCCATCGGACTACGTTTTGTTGCCGCAGGTTTCAAATGCCAGTTTAGGAATGAGAAACCTAGATGATTGTCTCTGAGATTTGACCTGTTACATGGCAGGATATTATCCTGTTACATGGCAGGATATTATCCTGTTACATGGCAGGATATACCTGTTACATCACCAGTATGCTAGACGCATTCTGAATGATACCGTTATTTCTGTTTATCTTGTAGTCTGACGGTTGCAGTTAAGCAGCTAAACTCAACTGCACTAGGCTTTCAGAGTTTTGGAGTTTTTTTATGATAATTTGCATAATAAACAAAATAATTGCATCAGTTGATTAGCCTTTTTGGGTAAAAATTATAGGTCCGCCTAATGGTTGGTAGTATTACAAAGGATCCAAGTATGACTTAAAGGAGCAGCCTGGAAGCTTCATGAAGCGGATCTTTCTTTACATGAAAGGGCTCCAATCAACAAGAAAACACAAATGAAAAACTATGCCATGAATATCATCTTCATGTATCTTAGCTGTCTCTTCCATATGTATGTACTATGTATATGTATTTACTGCATAAAACGGTTTCAATCAATAAGAAAACAAGGCAAAAAGAACTTTGTCATGAATACGCCGCTTCCTGTTACCCACCCTCCCCCCTCCTCTCTGCCTCCATATGCTTGTTTGTATATTCTCTACAGGAAAATTCTCCAGTAAATAAGAATGAAAGACAAAAGGCTATGTTAGAATACTGCCTTTCTTTACCTTAGCACCATGTGTGTGTGTAAATAGTGCTTCTCTTGGTAAGTTTGATAGCATTTGTACCATTCACACATTATTTTTAGTTTTAATGTGTTGCTGGCATCCTTAGATTCATCCATGCAATGTTAATTGTTAAGTACTCCATGTTATGTTAGTGTTGTCTCTTGTTAGTAGAGACTTATACTTATGGTACTGTATTTGAGGTTAGAAATTAGAATATGCTGGTTGACTGTTTAGCATTTCTAGAACTAAGGGCAATTACTTCCATCAGGTCTTCAGTAATATGTGAGGAACTGCAATTATAACACTTCATAGTAGGTGCCATCCTGTGGCCAAGGCAAGGACAGTGTTTGTCACAAAATAATCAAACATGCAGAACATGATGGACAAAGATTCTGACCGAAGTTCACATCAGTCAACTTCTCCATGCTTGCCTTCGTGGTGGAATTCACCTGGAACACAGGTTCCTCATCATTCTCTTTGCAGGGCATTGAACTTGAACATTGAATCTCCAACACAGCAGTATGGTCATGTTAAACAACCTGGAGTTCAGTTACAAGATCAGGACTCCTCCTCCAGTCAGTCAACTGGGCAATCACATCAAGATATTCAAGGTTTGTACCTGGAATTTGAATGAATTTATGGAGTTTGGCTTTGTATTTGCTGTAGCTGGTAAACACATAAAACGACCCTGATAGCTTAAAGATATTATGAAAAGATTGTTGAAGCGACTTTGCGATTAGATCAATGTAGTGTAGGGAAGGAAAAATAGCAGGCCTGGAAAGATGGAGTCTAATTATGGGACTCTGATCTGAAAGATAAATTAGATTTGTGGTTAAGAATATCAGGGCATTCCAAGGCCCTAAAGTGAAAGGAGCAAACATGGGATTCTTAATTAAAAGTTGATACTTAGCTAGACTATTCTCTTCCTTGCATCAATGAAAAGTTTTGTTGTTGAAAAGAAACATAGACCTTTTAGTTCAAGATGTTGAACCTCCTTTCTATGGTATTCATGGCAGTTCTCTTTCTGTCCCTTTTCATGGATAATATCCGTTGACAATGTGGTCTTTGCAAATAACTGCTGTTGATAAACTTATAACTGGGTTTTTATTTTTTATTTTTGAATTTTAGAAGTAGCAGTTTATTCCATATGGGCAGTTTATCTAAGTGTTTTTCGTCAACTTTTTATAGCATGCCTTTTCCTGTTCAGGATATGATGATACATATGGAAAGGGACCTCAAAGTGGTATTAAGTCGGCATTATCGCTAGGTACTCCAGGCTATAGCTTTCCACTAATGCCATCAGACAATAGTTATTTGCATGTAAGTTAGCTATCTGAATGAGATGGTTGTTGTTGTTTAGTTTTGATGGTTAATTGTTTTTTTTTTCTTATTTTCCCTTTTCGTGTTCCACAGCCTTTTGTTGCCTGTGCACCTGTCGAGTCGTACTTTGGGGGTGCTGTTCCTGCTTTTGGTCCTCCTATGGAGGTAACTTTTCCAACGATACTTGATTTGGTAGTTATGCGAGAAATATGAGTGCGTTAAAGTTTGCAATGATAAATCATAGCTTTGTCATTTATGCTAGAATCATGCAGTAATGCCTGATAATTTGTAGCATGTTCACCAACACGGCAAACTATTATTTTTATTTAAGTATCAATTAAGTGATGTAGTAATTTAAGAATTGAATAAGTCTTCTAGTGCAGTAAAGTGGATGTTATCTGCACTCTTTGTCTTGAGTCCAAGTTTAATCAAATCAGGACTACTCAGTTGATTAGCCCAGCGAAGCAATAGACTTTTCTTTTCTCCTGACCCTCCATATCATTTTTAAAGGGTGTTCATGATGCAGCCTGTGTAATCGTTGGCTGTTGTTTGGTCAGTGCATGCGTTGGACTTTGGAGTGCATCAATATATCACATGTGCTTCAATTGTAATTGTGTACTCTAATTTTAGTTTTTTTTTTCCCCTTATGCTGACAGTTCTTGAATTGCTTGCGTATTCTTTTTGGATAAAAAAATTATTTCTTTAACTTTATAAGCAATGTGACATTGCACTCCTGTTGTTTTATTAATTTGCTGTTCTGGAAGCTAGTTTTATTTAACTTGCCACAACTAGTTCTAACATTATCTTTTTAGCGAACCACTGACTAATCACCAACTAAAATCTTTTGGCTGCATTCATGATCAGCATGCCCAATTGCCTTTGCTTTAATCATTTTCATCACATCAAAATCACTTTAAAGAGAATCATGTTTTCCTTTTTCTTTTAAGATATATCTGCTTAAATTAAAGGGATATATTTTCAAGTTATATAAGGCATTTTTGTTGCATATGCTGTACAATTAATTTTTTGAATAAAGTAATAGAATTAATGTCCAGGAAAGCTTTTCTGGTTTCGCAACTGCAGTGATTGCAGTTAATATGCTTGTGACCAATTGGTTGTTTGCTTTTTTGTACTTTCATTGCTAAAGTATTTCTGGATAAATTCATCTGGACATGTTTCTGGTCTTGTGCTATACATTCTGGAAAAATTGTTAAGCACTTCAGACTTCATGGAGTATGTGTATTCAGATGGAGATCTGTAGGTAGGAGTGTGAGCATTTGGATGAGTTGGAGAAAGACAAGAATGGTTATTTATTATGTTATCTTGGCATGGACACGGTTGCTAAAGGTGCATCCTGGTATCTGTGGGCAAAGATGGTTGAGAGGTCTGCTGTTCGAAATATGCCTTCTTGCTGGCAGTGACATTGGGACACACTAATATAGTGGCATCATGTGTAAGATAGATCAAAAGTAGTTTCATATATGCTGATTCACTAAAGCAAAAATTGCCCTAATATTTGGATAATTAATTGTATTGTAGCCATATTGTTTCTTTGGTTGAATTTGGATAGATTCGTAAGATTTTTGTCTTTATGGTTGCCTTGATAGGTTTTTGTTTGGATGGGGATTTGGTTACCTATCTACAAAATATTATCCTTGTAATATACATGTCATCAAGCATTTTGAAAAAGTTCTCGAGTGGATCAGGCCCAGACTTGGCCTAACAGTTCCCCTTATTATATATATATATATATATATATATATATATATATCGCCACAAAAAAACAAGCTTTTTTGAAGAAAAAAACACTTTTTTCTCATAAAAACATACTTTTTTTTTGCATTTTCTTCATGTTTTTCATGTGATTTGTGTATTTTAAAGTTTTTATTTTCACATTGTCGCTTTTTATTTTTAAGTTTCTGGCCACCTATCTCTTTCTCGCCGAAAGTTTAGGTGTTTTAAAATTTGCTGAACTTTTCCCAAATTTTTCACAAAAATGAATAAACTCTGCTGGTTTATAACTTTATACTTGAGGAAAACCTCACCATCTTAAACCGGAAAATATATATATATATATATATATATATGAAATTGCACAGATCAGGAACTGGGCAAATATGGGCCCCAGAAGATATATAATATTTTGGCACATCATAGTTTGAAAGCGAACTACTTGTAGTTTGATTTTTCTTTTTCCCTTAAATCTTAAATCGTGTTGCAATTTGTAACAACCTGACTCATTCCCAATCTCAGCTCAGTCTTCTGGTTTGATGGATTGCAATTTGCCCCTTAGCAGTTTATAGTCATGCCTCAAAATGGCTAGGAACCAGAAACAACTCATTTTTTAACCAACCCCCTTATAAACCCTCGAGGGTCTGTAATGCAGGGCTAAAGTTTGTCATAGTGGGTGTTACACAGAGTGGTTTGTTCCTGTTCAGTCCATTTAAAAATAAATCGCATATACTTGGGTTCATGGAAACTTTCTATGGTGACAAAAATTCTTAGGACATTAACATTTTGTAGGTAATTTGCTTCTGTGTTTAATTAGTGCCAATGTCATGTACTTACAGTGCAACATGAACTAGGAAGTGCCAGACTTAACATTTCCAAACAGCTGGACACTGAAATCTGCAAAAGAGTTGGTGAATTCTACAACAACTTTAATGAACTGAGAAAACTTGTGACTTTTTGATGTTAATAAAGTATTCGTTTTTTTTTCAGAAAAGTGCTTATCATATATGCAATGTCCCTGTTGTCCGAATCACTGGAGATGAGTTAACAAAGTGGATATTTCATGTGCTTTTGCTCTGATAAACTCTGTCTCAACTCTCAATCATTATTATTCTGTGGACTGTAGCCTTTTGTCTGGCTGTGGGTTTATCATTATATACTGCTTTTCCCATTCAATTTACATTCGTGGTGGCACTTACACTTTGCTCCCAAATGTTTTATTGAACTTGGTCAGGTCCATCCTTACATGTTTGGGATGTCGCATACTCGAATGCCACTTCCTCTTGATGTCACAGAGGATAGGCCAGTTTATGTCAATGCAAAGCAGTATCGGGGAATCCTTAGGCGGAGATTATCCAGGGCTAAGTTGGAATCTCAAAATAAGTTGATCAAAGGCAGGAAGGTAGGCTGTCCTTCATTAACAATGCAAAGTATTGTGTGATGCTGTTAGAATTTGGAATTGCTTGCAAGCATATGTGTGAAAAGAACATCCCCAGCAAGTCAGGCTTTTGCTCTCAAAGTTAGCTTCTTTTCTTAAAATGCAATTTTCTTCATATCATTAGTCAATGATTTTTCTGCAATTTAGATCATTTAGCATTTAAATTTTTTATCATCCATTTTAGCATTCCTCACTCTTTCTTTTTTGTACTCTTATGGATGTGATCCTTGCAGTTAAATAATTATCAATCTATAAAAATGATATTTCTAAAATGTATATTTTAGGTTTTATAAGAAATAAATGGTAAATAACGTCATTATTGTTTTGATTTATATGCTTTTAATGATGCTGATCGCATCCGGGTAATCATCTAAAGCAATCCTTTAAAAATGTAGGATGTGGTAGAACCAGCCCTTCCGGACTGGTTGTCACATTCCTCATGTTATATATTAATTATCGCCACATTCATGTCTTTCACAGACACACACACACTCTCTTTTGAGCTTTGTGTGTGAAATGGCTTTCTAGTTAAAAAGTTAAATATGCTGCTTCATGGGAGTTGCAATTGTTCTGATTTCAATGTCCACTTGGTCAGCCATACCTCCATGAGTCACGGCATCTTCATGCGTTGAAACGAGCTAGGGGATCTGGAGGGCGCTTCCTTAACACAAAGAAACTTGAGCAACCTGGGGTTGCTGGTAATGCCCAGAAAGTTTTGGAAGGAGCTGCATTGCAGCTTGGAAGCCTATCTGATTCTGAAGTTGTGCAGTCAGAAACTGGTCTTGCTAGTTCAGGAAATAGTGCTTCAGGAACATCAAATTCGGAAGTCACAAGCGTCGCTCTCCATGAAAACCTTTTTCGATCAGATTTCCTGTTCCCTGATTTTCGTTCTCAAACAAATAGGAGCATGCAAGTTAATCGAATTTTTCATGGTGGATCGATGAATAATCGACTTCCTATCACCTGATGAAGCAGAGAGGGAACTATGAGCAGTTGGTGATGTTTGGCCCTTGGCCAGCAGCCAACTGCATAGCAACATGTGCCCTCACCCTGCTGTTGTCAGGTATTAGGCAATTCATCCTTGGCTGTTACTTAATGTACCTGTTCTTTTGTGGTGCTCATCAACAGCATAGGCAAAAGACAGCTTGCTGTTAAAGTTGGAAATGTGGTGTGGAATGACTACTGATGGTGAAACAAACAACTTGATCTTTTGTGTGCTATGAACCGTATGGCCTTTCCTACTTTCACCATGTAATGGGTTTGTTTTTCCTTTTTGAATGTTTGGAAGTGCTTCTTCCTCCAGTTTTTTTGGGGTCTCTGCACGTAGAAAATTGGATCTTTCGGAAGAAGGCAACAAAAAGGCGTGCATGTGTGCAGGTAATTCAACATGGCTAGAAATTAACTTGTTTATGGATTTAATCTGGTCCATACAAAGCCATTCCACTGTGACGGATGAATTGAGAGGTCCAGCCGGTTTGTGCGTGCGGAGCTTTTGGTGTAGTTTATACTTTCCGGTTTGATTATGAAATTGAAGCGCTGGTTTCACTGCATCTAGTTACCGTGAAACTCAAGTGAGTGTGTAAATCATTCGAACTTTCTTTACCTTCGTGTTTCTGTCGGTGAGACGATGCTCTAATCAAGTGGAGCAAATCAGCTGAGCAACCTCAAGTGTGTTATGGTCCAAGCTTCGTATGCATGTGAAGCCTTGGGTGGCTCTACCATGTCTTGAGTAAACAGTGCATGTAACCGGTAACTGCTTCATATGGTGGCGGTTTTTGATTTGTTTTTGTTTCACCAAATTTGTTTATAGTTCTCACCGTGTATACCCTTTCCATATGTTACCTTTACCGTACCGTGGACGCTGGCACGCTAAAAGATCACTGCTGTTCTCAGTGGAAATTGTGTAAAGTTCTCGTGGGTTTGTAGCTCCGCTGGCATGGTCGTGGTGGAAGAATGTGGCCGTAAGCGTGCGTCTGCCACTTTAGGCTGCCGGCCCTTGGATGCGCCCTTTTTTGCGGGCTGCGAGTCTAGAAAAGGACTGCAGCTGCTTATGTAGTCCTGCCAAGTGGTAAGGGGGGCCTATCCTAGGATTTGGTGGTCATCCCTTCCATTTAGGATTAGATTTTCTTTTTCTTTGCATTTGGTAGGCTGATCCTCACGTTTATGTACAAGTGACGAAACTTGAGTCGCTTTTTCCTCCAGACTTGAATCTTATACTAAAATAAACAAGACAGCAAATCAGCATTCCATAATATAAAATAGATGAGAGGATTCCTAGTTATAAGAACAAAACTAAGCAAACGGTAGAAGCTCAAGGATCTTGGGCTAAAGCAATTCCGAATAACTGCAATAAAAGATAAGCTCCAAACAGGCTTACTAAAAACTCAAAAGGTTGCAGCAATAGACCTATTCTGCTAAGATGTGTGTGTAAACAGTACTACTATTCATTTAAAATAGGATATTGTATGATGGAAAACAAGCTATGAAATGGTCTGAAAGGTTGGTCTGCACTAAACAGGTTGCTTATGCAATTCACTATCGGAACCAAACACCTGCAGGGAACAATGACCTCTTCAATAAAACAAAGCATGAAAAATTTCTAGTTACAACTACTTAGACTTAGCTAAATCAATACTAAAACAAAACTAACTAATGGGTAGTAGAAAATGGCTACTTGAATCAAAGGTCTGCAAGCAGCCGCAGCTATATAAAGCAGATGGCCAGGACTAGAAAGAGGTTTTAAGGATTAACTTGGAGAGTGGCACCACAGTGCATGAAGTTTGTGGCCATGAAGAAATCTTGTCTCAAAAAGGCAGACACCCTAAGCTGGCTTTGGATCTTAGACAGCAAATATGTTATTGCTTATGATGACTACTGCACCGAAGAGTGCATTCAAAATGCCACTATATTGGGTGTTGGCGCTGTGTTCTGCGCTAGGCATATAAGTCATGTAAGTGTCGGTGGAAAGGCTATCTGCATGTTTTGCATTGGCCTGAAGCAATGTTGGGCAATCACACGACCGCTAGCTTGCCCATAGCCAATTGCTAAATCACGATTGGCAGCAACATATCAAGATCTTCGCATTTTGATGATCGGTTGCAATCAAGAGCTCCTTAGAAGCTCTAGTTCCATTTGTGATTTTTTCTTTTTGTTTTTTTGTTTTTTTAAGTATGCTCACTATCAATCTTGATTATCAAGGAATGGCATGAGAGAGGATTTGTGGCGGAGAGTGGCCAAGGCGACCACCTAGCAGGGATTGTCAAAGGCTGTGGCCTGTGGATGTGTGGACAACAGCGCTGGTTGAATTTTTTGATGCTGCGGTTTGTACACAACTAAGGCTGCATACAAAATGAAGGCAACAATAGAATGACTCATGCCTAGCTACTATGGCTGCAGCTGGCAAGGTGATTTAGGCCACACTAGCTGGCCCTTACTTGGTTGAGATCAATGGGTCCTACTGATTGAAGGAGTAGAAGTGAGCTAAGCTGCCCTTAGTGCAAACTGATGGCCTTCTTCGATGCATTGGGAAGGCTTTTGGTTGCAATAGTTGTGAGAAAGAGTGAATCGTGGGCTTGTGTAGAGCTATTTAGCAACGACTTGGTACTCGAGCGTAGAATTCTGTCAGTTCTAGAACCCGACGCATATCACTCCATATCCCCTCAATAATATGCATATCAGCACAAACAATAAAATTCAATTTGTTAAATATAATTGCTTTGCACTTACTGAGTATTCTTTTGAACAACAGCTTCCTGAATAATTTAAATACATAAATTGTCATCTAGACCTAATAAAACAGTATGTCTTACACAACTTTCTCGCCTACACATTCTAAACTTGCCTGCCTTATTTTGAGTTGCTGTGTTTTCTTTTGATTGATTTGTTTCCTGACATAGTATCAGAGCTTTTCGAGTTGCTTTGGCATTTTTGATCATCAAACATCATTGCTATGACAAAGGATTAGATGATGCACTACGGAATTCAACAACCCATTCTATCTTCATTATTCTGATGGTTCGAGCTCAATTTTGGTTTCTTAATCTTTAACAAGAGAAAACTACCCAATATGGAGCCTCCTGATGGTGATGGCTCTCACTGCTAAGAACATGTAGGGTTCATTGATGGTCCCTTTCCTGAACTTGATCCCTCTTCAATAGATTACTTACCGTGGAGTCATTTCAATACACTGGTTTTGTCTTGGATAATAAACTCGCTGACAACATGATCTATTTAGCAATCACTTATGAGTATGGATTGAACTACGTGATTATTATGCCCAAAGCATAGAGCCTACAAAAGTTTATTGTCAAAGTTGCTCTTTAGTGGGCATGTTTAAGAAACTTAGGCTGTTACTGCATATTATACCAAGCTTAAATCGTGTTGGAATGAGCTGGCTTTGTATGAGCCACTACCTATTTGTTCTTGTGGTGCTATGACGGTAATTGCAGAAAACAACAACAAGAAAGGATAATACAACTTCTGATGGGGCTCAATCAATCCTATAATACAGTTAGGCGACAAATTTGTTGATAGACCCATTGCCATTTGTTGTTAAAGTATATTCACTTATTTTACAAGAAGAAAAACATAGAGAAGCAAGGATGCTGCCATCTACGGATCATACAAGTTTGGTTGCATCATAACGAGATTCACGATTCTCTTAAGGGTCAAAATCAAAAGGATGTGATATATTCGTGCCGTCACGGTGTTGGACAAACTAGGGAGAAATGCTATAAACTGTATGGTTTTCCTTCAGGTTTTAAATATGAAAAACAAAAACAAGATAAGTTCGCTCCTTCAAATGCAGCAGTCAGAAACTCGAGTGAAAGCAGTCTTGCCACTACCTCTTCTAGTCGTTTTACTAACTTGGCTAGCGTTGATGCTCAAACCAGTAAGAAGGGTGCCCCAACGTTCACAATGGAATTGTATAATTGATTGGTTCAACTTCTTAAAGATAATTCATCCTAAGTTATTTTTGCATGCATGTCAATGTCATTGAAGTTTTGAACAATGTTGGATTATTGTTAGTGGTGCCAATGAGATCACATAACATTTTCTCTATCAAATTTATCTAATGTTTCCAAATTTGATACCGTTTTTTTAATAACAGCCTTATATATGCCACCCACCAAGGAAACACGGTTCTGTCCTCAACCATTATCTTACAACATATTTGTTTCATTCCAAATTTCAACTTCAATCTTTAAGTAAACTAATCAAACAACTGGACTGCTATGTTGTAGTTAATTCATTTGGTTGTATTTTAGGACCAGAAGCTTAAGAAGAAGATTAGAGCATCCAAACTCAGGAAAGTACTGTATTGCTTCAAGATTTGTGATGTAAACATTCCTAATCCAACCTTTTCGCAGCCTCCACACTCATCTTCTATCATTAAAATGTCCAAAACTTTTCATTCTATTTGTGATGTTTGGCACTTAAGCCTAGGCCGTCCTTCAAAGTTTAGAAACAAACTATTTTCTTCTTATAATTCTGATATGCCTTTTCTGCTCAGCCTTGTGATACTTGTTCTGTTTCTAAATAGACATGTTTGCCTTTTAATGGAACGAAAATTTCTTCCATAATACCACTTTAGCTTGTTTATTGTGACCTATAGGAATTGTATTCACAAGCGTCTGTCACTGGTGAGCACTATTTATTGACTGTGGTTGATGACTATGCCCGTTTATTTGGGTGTTTTAATGAGGCACAAGCATGAAATGAAAGCTAAGTTGCAGCATTTCTTTAATGTAATTGAAAACTAGTTTAAGACATCAATTCTAAGACTAAAGATTCAGAGTGGAATTGAGTCCTCTCTGATGAATTCAAAGAGTTTTTCCACAAAAAAGGGGTTCATCATGAGACAAGTTGTGTTTACATGCTTCACCAGAATGACGTGGTTTGAGGGGAAGCACAAACACCTTTTAATGGTTGCTCATGCACTTCATTTCCAAGCTAATTTACTTCTAAAATTTTGGGGGGAGTGCATGCCAATTAAGGCTGGGCATCGGGCCGGGCCGGCCCGAAAAAATTGAGAAAAGTTAAGCCCGTTAACGTTATCGGGCCAGCCCGAGGCCCGGCCCGTTTATAATCGGGCCGGGCCGATTAAGTATCGGGCCTCGGGCTTGAGATTGTGCCCGAGGCCCGGCCCGGCCCGTTTATAACCGGGCCGGGCCGATGAAGTATCGGGCCTCGGGCTTGAGATTGTGCCCGAGGCCCGACGCGTCCAGGCCCAATCATCCGCTCGGGCTTGGCCTCCTGCAGGCTGCAGAGTCTCGCTTCACTTTTCAAGCTTTCCCCTCCTTTTTCAGTTGTTCTTTCCTTCCCTATTTTTCATCGTCTTTTAGAAGGGAATACTCCATTCTCGTTGATCATATGTTCCCTCTTCAATCTTTGGAATGTGATTATGCGAGGTTGTTGTGCAACAAAAAGAGTGAGACTCACTGCCATTCTGCTGTAGTTTGACAGAAATCAAAAAGAAGGAAGAGAGACAGACCTCTCTCTCTCTCCCCAACTTTGTGTTGTTTTTCTTTTCTTGTTTCTTTTTCTCTTTTCTTGTTGCTAGAATGTTGGGAGATAGAGGAGAAAGTCAGATGAAGCACTCGTCATCAGTCTCCCATGAGAGCTTAAGAATAGAAAACATATGGCGGCCCAATACCAGGTGAGTGAGAGAAAGAGGGAAGGAAGGAAACCCTAACATAAGTAAAGGGGCAAAAAAAGAAGTTTTTTTTTAAGTTATGGGCTTGTCAGGCCGTCGATGAACGTTGGATCAAGCTCGGGCCTGACCCGTTAAGTATCGGGCCGGGCCGAGCCCGATAAAATCGGGCCCGTTAAGGATTTTTCAAGGCCCGGGCCCGAGTCGGGCCAGGTACCGTGTACCCGGCGGTGGCCTGGCCCGGTGCCCAGGCTTAATGCCAATATTAACTTTTCTAATTAGTAGGACTCCATCTTCTTTGCTTGGGGGTGTCACAAACACCATACAATAATTTATTTTAGGGAAAACATTCATACAACCATTTCAAAGTCTTTGGGTTGTTACGTTACAAACCTGAAACCTGATGATACGTTTGAAGAAAGAGCTCACATGTGTCAATTTATTAGTTATCCATGTGGCAAAGAAAGATATTTTGTCCATAATCTTGAAGTACACAAATTATCTGTGAGTTAAGATGTGAAATTTCATGAACAGTTATTTCGTTTATCAAAAAATCAAAATCATGATTTCCAACCGTTGTTCCTTTACCATTAGATGATCATAATTGTGAAGAACATGATGACATGAAAAGTGAAGGCATAAGAACTGAAGCCACTGTGCCAAACATTGCATTGCCTAATAAATCCTATTCAGACTCAACTGTATACCACCCAACTGATCAGCAGTTAGAAATTAAGCAATTTGAATATAATCCTGAGTGCCCTTTAATAAACTCAGACTCAAACATTCAGCTTAGTTCACAACCTACTCAACCTTATTCACTACATGAATTGCACTGATCTACATGCATTTGCAAGCCCTCTGTGTTGCTCAAGGAATTCTATTGCAGTGCTACCACTTCCAATTCGACTGCAGCAAAATCAAAATCAACGATTGGTTGCTCTAGCAAGTATCCATTTTTTAATTACGCAGCCCTTGATTGGTTCTCACCAAACCATACTCTAGGTAATTCTCATCTACATGACCAGACCTCCTATGAAAGAAGCGAGGCACCCACCTGCTCGCAAGAGGCAACAATGGCATAAATCATAGCTTTGGAAGAAAATAAAACGTGAAGCCTGGTAGAGTGCCTAGTTAATGTAACGTCTGTTGGATGCAAATGGGTATATAAAACAAGGTTCAAGACGAATGAGGAAATTAAATGACATAAGGCAAGGGTTGTTGCCAGAAGGTACTCCCAAATTGAAGGACTTGATTTTCATGGAGCATTTGCACTAGTGGTGAAATCGGTGTGAGTTGTTAGCCATTAAGTTTAATTGTATTCTTGAGCAAAATGAATGTATATACTTTTCTTATGTATAATTTTTTTCGTGGATATTTGATAGAATAAGTGTATATGGAGGTACCTCCCATGTATGACAAAGAGGGGGATACTTGAGTTCGTAAGTTTTATAAATCATTGTATGGCTTGCGACAGACTCCAAAAACAGGTTTCAAAAAATTTTGGCTACATTGTAAGGTTTGGATTCATTCAATAAAAAAATTGATTACTCACTATGCACCTTAACCCAAGGAAATTAGTTTGCTGTAATACTAGTATATGTGGACGACCTAATTATTGCAGGTAATAACCTAAGACAGATCAATGACATCAATAAGTTTCTAAGCACCATTTTTCACACGAAAGAGCTCAGTCTTTTAAGGTATTTTCTTGGTATTGAACATTCTAGAACTACAGAAGAAGACATTTTCACATCATAAGTATTGTCTTGATATTTTAGAATAAACATGGCAATTGCAAGCAAAGGCCAATTGAAACACCTATGGAACAACAAACATTAGTTATAATAATGGATCGCGAAGCACTTAAGGACTGCACAAGTTATAGAGGTCTGGCTAGTAAGTGAATTTACCTTACCATCACAAGGCCATAAATTTTTTATCATGTAATTTGCTTGGCATGTTTATGCCAAGTCCTAGAATAAAACATCTTGACATAGCATTAAGAATTGTAAAATAGCTCAAGAAAAATCTAGGGCAAGCATGTTCTTAGCAAAAACTCAATTACTAATGAAAGCATTTTGTGATGCAAACTGAGCTTTGCGAAAAGAAACTAGAAGATCAACAACCGGCTATCATGCATTCTTGGGTTAAAATTTGTTTTCTTGGAAGAAAAAAAAATGATCACAAATTGTTTCCAGGTCTTCAGCGGAGGTTGAGGATTCATTAACGGCCAATGTAGCTTGCGAAATTATGTGGCCAAAGTCACTCTTAGTAGATTTGAAGGTTAAGCATGAAGCTCAAATTGAATTGTTATGTGATTTGAAGGTTAAGTATGCTGGTGCTAATGAAACCTATTGGTTGTGACTTGTCTTTGAAAAAGAAATGGTCAATTGAAGGGAGCTGCAATGAGATATGTTCAAATAGACTTATGGTTCGATTTATTCAAGACTCACACTCTAAATCCTAAGGTCGGTGACAGGTTCCTATTGGCCTAAAGCTACTAACCATCTTTTGACAAGGCTGGATGAGGACTTATGCATCCCACAGCTCCCAGCAACTACCATTTTTTGTGGCTTTGCACCAGGTCCCTCTATTTTGAACTCACCAAATTGGTTTTCGAGCAACTTTTCCAATTTTACCCTGAATCTTCCTTACTATTTATCGCCATACCACTCACCCAAGCCCACCCACTACATCGGCAGACCTAGCTTTGCCCTTGTCCTTAATATCAAAACTATAAGAAATCAGCTTTGTATTTTGCATTGTAGACAAGCCGAGTCGTGCTCAAGCTTTGCCAACTTGATCTCGGCTCAACTCACATATTGCCTAACTTGAGCTTGGCTAGAGCTTGAGGCGAGCTTTACATGTCCATGCTTGAGCTACTTGAGCTTGGCTAGAGCTCGAGGCGAGCCTTACATGTCCATGCTTGAGCTCCACTTGATAGACATGTCCGCGCTCAAGCACGATTTGTAAGTTTAACTCAATAGCTCGCTTTGGCAATGTCGTCACAGGCTATTGCTGGGAAATGGCCATTTTTTGGTAGAAATCAGTGACCTTTCCGCTAAAAGAAGAATAAACAACAGGTTTATGTGATTAAAAAAAATGTGATGGCAAGCCGAAGAGAGCCTGTCAGCTGGAACGTAGAAGTTTTTGCCTTTTCTATCAGCCAATGTCTAGCATCTTCAAGCCATCTGATTGTCGGAAAACAACTTTGAGGAAAAGAAGAAAAAGTGCAGAAAAAAGGGAAAAGACAGAGAGACAAAAGGAAACAAGGGAGGAGGAAAAAGAAGAAGAGAGAAAAAAAAGGGAGTAGCTCAACAGCACTAGGAAAAGGAAGAAGAGGAGGAGGGAAAGGAAAACAAGGGTGGGAAAAGTGCAACGAGGAAATGAGAAGGGAAAGGAGAAGGAGGAAGAAGCAAAGAGAAAAAGAAGAAGAAGAATGAAAGAAAGAATATAAGACAAAAGGGATGAGAGAGAGAGAGAGAGAGAGAGTTTGCCTTGGGCTATGACATGCCACTACATGTGCCCAAGTGCGCTCGCCAGTCGCCAGAAATGTCTAGCCACAGTTGGCTCATCTTGTTGTTCACCACAAAATCCTTCTAGAGAGAGAGAGAGAGAGAGAGAGAGAGAGAGAGAGGAGAAAAAAAGACCAAGGAAAACGACTGGCACAATGGCTCTTTGTACCCAAAAATAAAATTTCACTTTGCCCCTACATTTTCTGAGTTCCAAAGGAGCGATCATGATGTATTAACTGTTATCTCACCATATCACATGTTTTCAGAAATTTAGAAAGGACGCACTCAAACTGCACATGAGCTTACTCAAGTTTAATCAGAGTCAAGCTTGTGCAACTCAAATTCAGCTTACTTATGAACTTGAGCTCTCAGTTAAGTTTGAACTTGACTAAACGAGTCGAGCTCGTGTCGAGCTTAACTGAGCGAGTTCAAGTCAAGCCTGAGTTGGCTTGACTTGTTGGACATCCCCTACTTGTGTTACAAAAAAAAAAAGAAAAAAAAAAGAAAAAAAGAAAAAACCAATTCCAGTTATACTTTCTTTTATAGACAAGTTTTATGTCATTGCCACTCATGCAAGCCATTTCTATCTTCAATATCTGGCCCACTTTCCCTTTTTGCCCCTAGCCATTTTGCTAAACCACAAGGAAACCATTTTGTAAAGCAAAAGTTCTTGTTTAACTCACAACATGGCCACTTGTACTGCCTTCCCTTTACATGGATGTGATCCTAGTAGACCAGATGCACTATCCGTTCAGTCTTTTAGGACAATAATCAAACAACCTCTTATGGCACATTTGATGCAACAATTGTTTTTTTTATGGATTATCCGTGAAACATCAAACACAAAAACAATTTACTATATTTCATCCATTGGATTTTTTTATAGCAAACAAATTTTCTTTAAAAATATTTGGATTAGAAAAAAAAATTTTGTGGCTCATTAGGTTGTCGTAATTCTCTCTCGTCTCTCTCCTATGTTCTTGCCGTTGGAGTGACTTAGCAGCAGGTGGTTCCATTAGTGCATCTTACTCAGTAGCACTGGCTACAAACATCAAAGGTGAGTGCTTTTCTCTCTCTCTCTCTCTTTTTCCCTATCCTTCTTTTTCTCATTCCACCATCTCTCTGCATTCTTCTTCCTCTACTAGAGTCGAGCAAGGAGCATGGTCTTCATCAGGAGGAGGCTCCTTATTCATGGCAAGGGTAAAACCATCACCCAATCCCTCTCTCACTCTCTCTCTCTCTCTCTCTCTCTCTCTCACTCAGCTACTACAGTGCCATATTCTTTGTCCCACGCATAGTCTACTAAACTCCCTAATTATTGTCAATATCTTCTCCCTATGAAAGATGTTGAGGAGAAATTATTTTTTTTTCTTTTTAAAGTTTAGTGTTGACATCGTGGAGAAAAAAAAAACTTCCTTCTTGATTTTTTATGTTCGATGCTTTCTGCATATGTTTATCACAATTCTTACATGCTTTGGGGAAACATGTATTAAACATATGTTTGATGCCCTGAGTATGCGCTTTGTGTATATGCATGTATATATACTTTCGTTGATATGTTCAACCTATATGTTTATCACAGTCCACGTATTTGTTGTTCTATTTTGATTTGTTTAAAATATCCCCTCTTTCTCATCTTTCATCATTGGAATGAAACAAGCTAGTCAAAGACTAGTTTTCTTGCAGTTGACATGAAGAGGCAACACAATCACACTTGCTTGATCTTTAAGCTAAGTAAGCAAGACAAGGCAGCAAATGAAAATGAGCTGATTGACGAGGGAAAAGGTGTCCTTTGCATGCAGCTCTAGCTTCCTTCCTATGCCAAAATCATTGTGGTTGCTCCTTGATTTTGTTGGTTTTCAATAAATTTGTCCAGCACCAACTCATTATGACTTGGTGCCTATAAAACCAAGTCCCTAAGACCAGCTAAGAACTCCCTCTACCTCTCTTGTTCTAGCTAAAAAACTCTTCATTCCCTAGCAACAAGCATACAAAATGAGGACATCCAAACCTGGGTGTTAACTCCTCAAGCTGATCTCCCACCAACCAAGATACCTAGCTACAACAACAACCTAAGAAGAAGACACTAGCCTTGGACACTAGCTCCTTCAGCCCAAGACGTCATTTGCTTGGCGTCAACTTAAGCTCTGTCCAAAGTGCCTCAGCCTAAGCTTCCCAAGCTGCTCCTGCTCCAGCCAACCTCTGCCTCCGAGGTGTATTTGAGGTGAACATACTCATCCTGACTCAAAATACAAGTTGTCTAGGCAGCACCCTTCTCCAGCTGGATCTCCCCTGCTCAAGACGTCACAGCCCAGCCAAGCGCAGTCTAGATGTCCCTGCTCAAGACGTCTCAACCCAGCCGAGTCCCAGCGTTGGTATGTCTACTCAAGGTGTCTCAAGTCGAAATATTTCCAGCCTAGGTATCCCTAAGCTTGAACCAACTCCTAATCGCCCAAGCTGCACCCTGCTCCAGCCAACTTCAAGTCGCCTAGCCGACCCTTGCTCTAGCTGGCTTCTTGCTCAAGATGTCACCAACAAAGGAGTCTCCATGCTGGTTCAATCTTGCATCACCTTGCTGCTCAAGGCATCCTCAAGCCGATCCCGGTCTTCCTCAAGGTGGTTCAGCCCTCTATCTAACCCCTGCTCAAGCTGATCTCTGCCTTGGCATCAAGCCCAGTTTGGTGCCCATGTTCTGCCCTGTTTTAGGTGTCATTCCACCTTGTGCTCGCCTCAATTCTTCGAATGACTCAGGTCAGTTTCTGCTTCAACTTGCAGTTATTTGAATATATTGCTGGACATGTCCATGTTATACTCCAAAAAATTAGGATTGGACCTCGGTTACCAGCCACATGGGGGCTCGCTGTTAACATGATCAGACCGCCTCCACCATGGCTAGCTTTGCAGCAGACGTGGTAATGACATCGCCTCCATCTATCAAGTTAAAAACCATGGTTCAAATGCCCTTGGTTTTTGACTCCCTAATGCCTAGATCAGTGGGTTTATTTATGCTATCCTATTAAAATCAGCAAGTTAATTTTCAGCTTGCAAAAATTTGGTGATTCGTTACCATAATCTGGACCCTAACCAGTCCCACGGTTTCAGGTCTTCGATAAGCTATCTGATCCCAAAAACGGCAGCTTCTTTGCTGTCCTAAAATGACAGCCTTTATGCTTGTATTTTCCATTCAAATCATCATGATTGTGGCGTTATGTTTGATATTTTCCTAAGTGTTATATTGCTGTAAATTGCGGACGTTCCATGTTCCACATCATGGTGAATGGAAATGACAAATGCTTGTGGGTTGGGCTGGGACTTTCTCTATTTTAAAAGCTGAGAGTGATGTCCAGCTGGGTCGTTACAAAGAAGATGTACATGTTAATACATATGTGTATGCATTCTCACGATCCTCCTAACCCATTTAAGCCAAACCTCTGTTTTCAAAAGTCAGAAAATGGTATTTTCAAAATCTGATTTCAAAAGGTTCCATTCGTGAGATATTAGAGTAAGAATACTGCCATGGTTTGGGAAAAAGATGAAACCCATTCTTCTATGTGATTGAATCAATGAATGCAAAGAGAGAAAGGCAAATGAAGCATGGATGTTCTTTCATTTCTTGAATGTGCAATGGATTAGACCCCATGATATTGTCAAAATGGTTCCACCAAGAATTGTATTTACTTGATCTAGGAGTATGGTGCATCTTGAAAATGGAACATATCAATTGAAATGGGCTTGCTTCAACCTATTCCATTCCTGAAATTTTAGAAATCTCTATGATTTGGAAAAGGCAACAATTAAAAAAAAAGAGAGAGAATAGTTAATCTAATTGGGTTTCAAATGAAACTCCTAGATCCAAAACAATGTTTTGGTCAAATCCAAAACCACTAGAGAAATCCTACTCTCACCAAAGACATTTGGAAATATGTCTTTCGAAATAGCCAATCATTTTCAAAACCAATACAAGCCATTAGCTATTTCTCAAATCAAACCATCTTCTAAAAGCATCAACCTTGAGAAATTTGGCGAGATTCATAAAATTTCTCTAGACCCGATTCCTAGGATTTTCAAATGTTAAGTTTTGATCTAAAGGAACCTATTTTGCCAAAAAACAAGTTGAAATCAAAATCAAATCTCTTTTTTAAACGAAATTCAAAAGCCAATGCTCTATCCTAGAGGAATTCACAAATGAGATTTTCCTCATCCAAAGAGAGGTTTTTCTCAAACACCCCAAATGATGGGTTTTGATTTTTCAAACTCGTCTTCAACAAAGTATGACATTCGCTCAATTGGTTTTGAAATCCCATTTTCAAAACAAGAATTTCCAAAATTTATGACATGGACATGATCCCCAAAAGCTTTTCTTGAAATCAAGAATAACCTTAGAGACGTCCTACACATGCACCTCCAAGGTGAAGCTATATCCATGTAAAGGTCAAATTAAAATTACACATGTAGTGAAGGAGAGCAAAGCATGGATGTTCACGTTGTTTATAAATACATGCATGTATTCACTTCACAAATGCACCCACTCAGTTTTGCAAAATATAAGTGAGTTAAATCAGAGTCGCTACCATGGCCAAGTCATATCGCAACAAAAATTTGAGCACCTCACATATTTTGACATGAAAACACAAAATTTCTAAAATGACTGTAAAATTGTTAACACCCAAATTTTTCCATCTCAGTTGGTAATAGCAATTTCAAAATCTTACAAAAGAATTTCACAAAACAACTATGAAAAACATAAACTTCAAGCAAATTTTGAATCTAAACACAATTTAGGTTCAAATAATGAACTTTGCTCATAACACAAATTCCAATGCAGGATTATGAGTCCAAATCCCAATCCAAATCCAAATCTGGATTTGAAAACCAAATCCATTTGCAATTGTCATTTGGAATCCGCATCCAAATTACAAAATTCAAATCTGGATTCAAATCTAAAAATTGAATCCAATTCAGGATCCAAAATGACAAGTGGGACCCACATGTGGGCCCCACTTCTACGTGACCAAGGATCCACCCAAGAGGCCCAACAACCCATTTCTTTCAAAATATCTACTCTAATAAAAAATTAATCATAATCAATGAAAAGAAGATGTGATTATCATTAGATTTCATGGGGAAGAAGAGAAATCTTCCTCTCACTCTCTTTATTAATTCAAAAGAAACTCTGTAAGTATGGAGATGGGCTTATGGCTTCACCTAACCTACTTAAGGCAAGTAGGTTCAATCTTAGTCCACCTAGATGTGGCGCCACCTTCATTAACCTCAGTCAACATGAGCTTAACTCAGTCAACGTGTGTCAAATGGCTAGGTCTACCTCACAATCCAGCTACTAGACAGGAATATACCTTGACTGGATCGAGTCCACTTTGACTAAACCAAGTTAAAGGGGAATTCAAAATTGAGCTCAATCTTAGCATAACTAGATGTTTTCTAAGTTCGAATTCATCAAATTACTCAAACCAGATCTACATCGGCTTGGAAAATCAGCTTTGACTTTGGTGAATTGGTCAAATCTGATCAAATTTGGACAAATTCATCCTTTCACGTTCAAATTGAATTCATAGAACCCAAGTTTAGGATTCTATATAAATCAAGTACACATTTGAGTTTGTCAAGTGCACAAATCAAATACAATTGAACATCAATATCTCAAATTGAAATTTGATTTAATTAAAACCATTTTCAATTGAATTATGAACAAAAATGTCCTTTTTCAAACAAATTTGACAAGATTTCAAAGTCTTTTCAAATTAAATTGAATTGTAAAACAATAATTTACAATTCAATAAGATTTAGAGCTTAGTCATTAGAATTGAACCTAGCAAGCTCAATTTTGAAAATCAAACCCGAATCAAGGGTATTTTCATCAAAATTTTCAGTCAAAATCAAGTGCCAAGTCTTGACCCAAATTGGACTTGACTAGGTCTTAATCATAGTCGAGCAGTCCCAGATGAGCACACCCAGCCCATGTGTGTGGGCTAGGTGTGCTTGGTTGGAGTCATTTAAGAGAATTAACGCTCATTTAACACTCTTTTGATAAATCATCAATCAATGTATCATGGATTTGGCCAATGAGAAATCTAATGTCTGTCAACCATTGACTAAATTAGAAACTGGCTGAGGTGGCAGCCACCTCAGCCCATCTTCGAAAATTTTAAATCAAATTAAATCCAGCTGGGTGCGTTGTTGGACCTGTTCCAACCTGCTAGCTCAAGAGGGGCAAGTTCCCCAAGACTTGGGCGTGAGAAAGTGAGGGAGTTAAGGAGGTAGGTGCACAGCCACCTCCTCCCTTTCCTATCCAATCCAGCTCTATATAAACTCACCTTGAGAACTTAGGTGAGGGACAACCATTTGGAAATTTTCTAACTCTCTGTCTTAGCTGCAGCCAAGACCAAGAGCAGAGAGAAGAAAATGAAGAGAAGAAGAAGCCAAGGAGAAGGAGCTGTCATCCAAGCCCTCTCTCTCTCTCTCTCTCTCTCATTCATATTCCTTGGTGCTAGATTTGCTAAGCTCCGGTACTTAATTGGGCTCTTGCTTAAGATTTCTAGTACAAGGAAAATCCTCTTCATTTCAGCAATTTCCAACAAAGAACTCTCTTTTTCAGCCTTGCTAAGCTTGAATCTTAGTATAGATTATTGCTTAGAATCTTTTGATTTAGAGAACAAGTCAAGAAAAAATCCAAGCACCTAGGCCGACTACAACTCTACAAGGTAGGGCTATTTCACCTTATCCTCCATGCATTTTTGCTTCTGGCTGTCATTTTAATTCAATATCCACGGAAAAGATTTCATTTTCATTATATTTTATTGCTGAGAATGATGTCCAGCTACTGAGAAATATTATCAATGTACATGTTAATGCATTTCTTCATGCATAAACCATTTTTTTTTAAAAGAAAACCTATGAATCAATTTTCGAAATGGGTCCTAAGGCAACATCCCTTTAAAAAACAGCCGACCTAAACCATTATTAACGTCCTACCATGAGAGGGTTACATGGTGAGATTGTGATTTATATTTACTACAATCATAATCTAATTGGCTATTAGAGGGACAAATATATTCTCATGAATGTGATCCACCCTTACACGGCAACATCATAGAGAAACCAGCTTGAGCATTCTCTTAATTTATTTTGACTTGGGTCATTTTTGTTCATGCTTTCATGATTTAATTGATAAGAATTGTGGTGAAGATTGGAAACTTGTTTTCACTCTTCCCATGTAAAAAACCCAGCTACAAACCATCATGGTTCATATGCGAAGAGGTCCCCTTCAATTTTTCCATTTTAAGAGGCATGATATGTGTGTATATATATATATGTTCATATATATACACGTCACTTTTTGCAGAAACTCAATTTTCCTTTGTAAAATCAGATTTCTGCACAATTCTAAGTTGGCTTCAAAGAAAGGAATCTTCCATTTTGGTCTTTGTAGTTCAAGGCTACAAGATCACGCAAATTTTCAACTTAAAATTTTGTTTATTCCAGCAATACATGCATAAACATGCATGCATATTGTTGAAATCAGACCATGATTTTATGAAATTTAACTTAAAATTTTGAAGTTTAAGCTCTTTAATGTTATGCTTCAGCCATGAATCGGCTGTTTTCCATAGAACTAGAGAAATTTCTAATCTCATTTAAATCAACACCCTAGAATACAGTTTAGGAGCTACTGATTTCATTTATAAATTTTCAAATTTGCATGGAATTAATTCTTGTACCAAAGTGTTGCAAAATCTCAATTAAAATCCCAACTTTTGTTTCCCCTGAAGAGGAAACCGGCTATGCTAAAATCATCCAAAGAAGTGGATGGATCTCTTGACATGAAACCTAAAATCAAATTTGGTTTAAGAAAAGAAGGTTTTCTAAAACTTCATGTTGAAACCCAATGTGCATATTTGGCACAAACGGTAACATGTTTTCAAGAGGTGCATTCCTCTTGTTGATTGTAATACTTGACTTATGAAGGGTTGAGTGAATTTTCAAAGATTTGTCATTTTTTTTGGGAAACAAGCTCTCTTAGAATCGACATTTCACAATTTTCAGCCATTTAAATCAGCACAAAATCTGTTTTTAGAGCTATTTTGAGACAAAAGTGGATATTATCCACGTCCCCCGTTTATTTTAAAGATTGATTTGACATCATTTACATATTTTTGATCTCTTTAGAAATTTTATCTCAAGTCTTAAGCTTGTGGACTACATCTCTAACATTCATGCTTAATGATATAATAAGCATATTTAGAGAAATGTCCTCCATTCCAATTAATAAAAATCAATCTTTATTTGTGTGTGGATTATGAAGTAAATGTTCACGTTGAATGAATGTTGAGAGATTATGGAAGAGAGGAGAATAAATGTCTCATGTAGCTTCTATTTTCTTCCATGCATTTTCACACACCCAATTAAATTGCACACTTGCACCATCTTTAGAAATTGAGTGATCCTATTTCAAATTGCAAAAAGTGATCAAGTTATATTGCAACAACAAATTTGAAAATTTCATAGTTTCAAAAGAAAACACAAGTATAAGACCCCAATTTGACCAAAAATACGTTTTAAAATAATATGTTTTTTAACATTTTGGAATCTACATTTCATAAAAAGAGTAAGTTTCACTTAAGCAACTCCAAAATTTTCTCTAAACTGAACTCATTGGAAATTCATGTTTTTGATTCTAACCACATGGTTTGGCAAAAATAAATTTCAAAATCAATCCATTTGCTAAGATAACTTATCTATTTTGTCCAAAATTTGATCCCTTTGCTAAGTGAACTTAGCTGTTTTCTAAAATTTGAGCACAACTTGATCTCAATTTATTCAAAATTTCTATCCAAAATCATGAGATGATCTTAAGTTCGCAACAAAGAACTAGATTTCAATCACCAAAATTTCAATTTTTTCAAATAAACCTCCAATTTTCTAATCAAATTTTCAATTTTCTATCCAATTTTTCAATCCAAATTATCAAATTGACAATTAAATCTTAAAAGTCTTGAATCAAAGCCATGATCCAAATCAATTTCTATATCATTACCAATTTTGAAATTCAATTCAAATGACACATGTTTTCGACCAAAATAATGGTCTTCAATTTTTGAGATTTTTCCAGTTTGTCCACAAGACTTTACCCAAAAACAAGTTCAATTTTCAAAACAAGTTAATTTTCCAAATAACTTGTCTAAACAAATCTTTGGCATGTGCTGAAATTCTTTGGTTACAATCACTTCTCAAAGAATTGGGGATACATTCCTCATCTTCACCCGTTCTTTGCTGTGACAACATTGGAGCATTATATCTTGCAGTTAATCCAGTTTTTCTTGCTCGAACTAAACATGTGGAAGTGAATTTTCATTTTGTTGAGACCATGTCAATCAAGGAAATATCCAAGTTAAATTCATACGATCCGTTGAGCAATTGGCTGATGAAATGACAAAAGCTCTCAGCACTAGTTCGTTCAACTTGTTTAGAGACAAGCTAAACGTGGTTGAACCAAATGTTCAGTTTGAGGAAGCATGTTAAGGAAAGGTATGATGAGGAGAAATCAACGGCTGAACGTTACAAATCAAGTATTAAAGAGTGAAGGATTATTTCAACTAAGAAAAGTTGCATTCAAATTTAAGTCTCACTCGTAACCCCCTGTTTGTATTATTACCATATATGTATCAATGTTGTAACGTTGTACTAGGTTACCATAGTTGTACCAGCCATGTAATGTTGGACTCCAGCCTTGTAACAGATCACAAATGCACTATATAAACGAAAGAGTACTCTTGCATTGTCAACACAAGAAATTCATTCAATTGCATGAGTTGTCTCTCTATCTCTTGTTCTCTATTAGTCATACACATGTAACCGACCCCTTAGAAACCAAACATATTTGGTATAACACCCATTGTTGTCCATAGCTGCATCATGATTTCGAAACATCTTTTGGAAGTCCAATTTCAAATCGAAATTGAAAATCAATTTCCAACATGGTTTTCAAGTTGTCTTCAAGTTGATTTCCAATTTCATTTTCAAATAGATTTCTCATTTTTTTTTTAAATTAGTAGGCATAATGTATATATAGGCCCATGTCACAACTCCATGACGAAAGAGAATTTTTTAGTTTTTTTCCATAGCTGACACCTTGAGGGTCTTTCGTTTTCTAAAATCAAAGACCCTTTCGGAAAATAGGCTCATGTGCATATGCATTAGCATTTTATTTTGTTCACATGGTTGAAGCATCACACTTAGTTGTTTAAGCAACATTTTGTCTAACATGTTGCTTTCCCATTCCACATCTTTGTGGTGCATGCATATAGAGATAGAAGAATCCATAAGCATAACCGATATCAAGCATTGAAAAAATAATGGTATGCATTTACATTTGAGTGAGAAAATGGCAACAAAGAGGAGGCAATATAATATGGGAATCACTCTTGGAGTTTAAGCATTACAAGAGCATGGAAATCCTTGAGCTATCAAAAGTACGACAAGTACAATAAACTTTTTGACATAGAATGGCTGCAACATGGAAAAACATTTTCTATCTAAATGCTTGCTTAAAATAGTAAGTGATTTTACAATTCATGAATGCATAAATGAGCTCCAATATCTATCATATATTCAGTTGATGTCAAATAGTATAAGCAAGTGGCATGTTTAGATCCATTCAAACAACTTTCTTTCATGTCATTTAGTCAAGAGCTTTAATGTGATCGATTTCTTTTCGAATCGGAAAAAAAATTATCTGTAAGGTAATTTTTTTTATAATTTATTTGTGAATTTTGTTCATAGTCATGAGATGAGTTTACCAATCTTAAGTACATGCAAAATTTTAAATTTAAAATCTAATACAATAAATTGATCATTTATTACAACATTATGTCAAGGTAATAGCACCTCTCTCTCTTTCACACACACACACACACACACACATATTAGAACTAGAACTAGTTATGTATACTCAAGTGTAATACTATATAGTTCAATTAGTTGCTACCTAAAGAATGCTATATACTTCAATTATTATTTTTCATATGTTTCTAAGCATGATGCTTGATTTAATCATGGGATAACCCGTGAAATACGATGCTTATTTGGGGAGTGAAGGTGGAGAAGGGGATAAAGAGCTAATCAATATATACATATGCACCTCTATACAAATATGTATTAGCACTTCACCTATGTGTTGTTACTGGATTTAAGCCCTTCAAGGTCAAGGTAAAGGATTCACCCATTATGTGGCTATTGGCACAATGTGGCCAGTGTTGGTTTAACTTTAAGTTTGTTACCTAAAATAGACCGGTTAATACATAGACATGCCTATATAAAGATGCTAACTTAATCGTCATTACAATTGCTGAAATGAAAATGATTAATATTTTAGTTATGGGTTTGATATGGGAATCTTGTTTATGAGTGTTTTTTGGGCTTTTATTGCTTTCAGTTGTAAATCTTGGCATATTACTGTTGCACCTAACATAGATATCTTTTATTGCATCACAAATAACATGAAGATAAAATAGTGCTTCTTGATGATTGATTTTTGAGCAATATGACTAAAACTGATTTATTTAGTCTTTGGAACACCATTCTTTTCATGTACATTGGCAATAAGAAGTGGAAGCAGTTCTTGGATTATATGACATAATTCACATATGACATAATTCACATATGACATAATTCACTATAAGATTTTTTTTTCATCTGCACACTAAATTTAAATGGTGTTATTGTTAACTAGAGTAAGATGTTATAAATAATTGGGTGGGAAAAAAAATTACAAATTGAAAAGTTGACTATTCAAGTTTAGATCACAGCTCTGGTGAAGATGAGATAGCAAGACAAATTATATAAAATAATACCATGTTCATTGTACATGTTTGCATGTTTCTCAAAATTTTGGGAGACAAGTTGCTACATTTTCTTTTCAAAAAATGCAATTAGCACCTAATTCAGAGAAAAAAGTTTATATAACTGAAAGCTCAAACTCATAGAGGTGATTCACTCATCTCAACTGATTCATACTAAAAGTTATTTCTCTCTCCCTCCCTCTCATGGGATAAAGTTTCAGGATTGATGGTATTGGGATGTGTTTGAGATTTCCTAGAACATATTGTGGAAATTTGTAAGTTCAACGCAAAAGCCATGTGACTCCTCATAAAGAGAGAATAGGTGGGAAGATGACAAATGAACGTAAAAACTATGTTGACCATCTTTTCTCTTGTAGTGTATGGCTGCATGGTAGACATTCTTATCTTGGCAGTGTGCAATACCATCATAGACTATGATGCAACAAGTCAAATATACAATCATATAAATAAATTAATCACACGATTCATTGTTCTTTCCCATCTTTTGTTGGCCAATTTTATTGTAATTTGGAATGCAATTTCAATGACAATGGAAAATTTCTAGATAAGTTTATAATCTTTGAACTCTTCATCGATGGTAATCTTTGGCTTTATATTTGCTAGAGTGATTTACTGAAGGCTAAATTCAAATATATGAAGAAAAGGTCAGTAAGGACTCAATGGACTATTTAATTAGTCTTTCTCTATTCACCATAATCAATTGCAATACACTTTTAACATTTTTTGTAGGATGACAATATATATATATATATATATATATATATATATATATATATATATATATATATATATATACACACACACACACACACACACATATACATATACATAAGGGTAAAGGATGGGTTAAAATTCTCACAAATGGGTTGTCCTTGGAAGATTAGTCAATTTGTTCAGTCTTCACTTAAAACCTCTTGACTTTTGTCACATGTTGTTTAGATTAACTTGTAGTTATCCACCAAAAGCCTAGTTGCATATCCAAAAATTAAAAAAAAAAAATTATAAAATAGCAATACTTGCTTTTTCCACTATGGTCAAGTTGATTATTCACATGTGCACTTATATCCTTAAATTTAATTTACAAGTGAAACATGACTCATCTCCATGCAAATGTTATTCAAGCAAATATATCTCTATCTGATTGTAACATTGTCAAGTTAATGTAATTTGTTTTAGACTGCTAGATACCTTTGGATTTTGAACCTTAACTCATTAGTTAGAAAATGAAATCTTAAGCTAGTTATTATTGATTTTGTGAGGAATCTTGTCATCTTTGACGATTCATCTAAATCCATGGTTAAGGAATGTCTATTGAGATGAATAATGTTTTCTAGATTTGATTGGTCACAATATATATTTTTTTAGAGTCACAACGTTTTTAACTTTCATATTCAATAATAAAGGTATTGGCATAAGTAAAATCATTTGATGCTTGCTCTATTTTGTTTTTCTATCTTCATTGTGAGCCTTTGGTGATGTAGGTAGCTCAAGGGGACACAGTCTCAAAACTATTGGTTAAAAAGATTCAAGCTAGAACAGATAGTGTACATATAAAAAGTGTGAAACCATGAGTTGCATGCAAGGAGCCAACTTATTTGAATAAGAAAACAAAATCACTGGACAAAACTATGTTTTTGATGTTTTTCACTTATTTCCTTGATGTTCTTCATAGAACAAGACTAACTAATTATGTTCTTTAGGATGCAAAATATTATCTTTTTGCCTAAATTTGCTTTTCTTTTGTTGCTTTTTTTCTAACATATTTTATGGTTTTATGCATTCATCTTCCTTTTTTTCCTTTTAGAATCACGATCCAATTACACATTTCACATTGCATCACTTTAAATTACCTTTGCAACTCAATTGTCTGTATCATTTAAAGTTTTATTACAGCTATGAACTTTCCAAATGATCATCATCTAGTTATTGAAAGGGTAAGCAAAAAGTTTCCCCAATATCATGTTTGCATCTTATCCATATGTTTCTTCTTTACAATTTCCAACTCATTGTTGGTTGTAGGCTTAGGACTATTTTTAAATTATTTTATTAAATCAATTGTGGGCATAAGACTTTCCACAAAGGTTCAAAGGTTCAATTTACTGAATTGGCAAGCGGAGATGATGCTTTTGTTTCTCACAAATGAAAGTGGTCTCAACTTTCCTTGCCATATACCTAAGGCAAGTATAATTCTTTCTGAACATGAATGGAGAATTTGTGTACATTTAATAGATTGTAGAAATATTGAACTTGTTTATTTTAAAAGTTTTAATTTAATAAGAAAACAAAATCATGAGACAAGACTATGTTTTTGATGTTCTTCATGGAACAAGACTAGCTAATTATGTTCTTTAGGATGCAAAATATTATTTTTTTGCCTAAATTTACTTTTCCTTTGTCTTGCTTTTTCTCTAAGACATTTATGGTTTTATGCATTTTTCTTCCTTTTTTTCCCTTTAGACTCATGTCCCAATTACACATGCCATATTGCATCACTTTAAATTACCTTTGCAACTCTATTATATGTGTCATTTAAATTTCTATTGCAGCTATGAACTTTCCAAATGATCGTAATCTAGTTAATGGAGGGGTAAGCAAAAAACTTTTCTCAATATCATGCATGCATCTTATTCATCCATTTTATTTTTTAGAATTTCTAACTCAATTCATTGTTGTTTTTAGGTTCAGGACCACTTGAAATCAATTGGCATACACACGTAGCAAAGATTCAATTTATTGAATTGGCAAGTGGAGATGATGATTTTCCTTGCCATAGGCGAAAGTGGTTTCAACTTTCTTTGCCGAAGACCCATAGCAAGTATGTCATTTTGTAAACTTGAATGGCAAATTTGTGTACTTCAATAGTTGTGGAGATATTGAACTTTTTTATTTTAAAAGTTTTAGGTATGAAACTCTCTATATTTTATTATTAATTTTTTTCATATATAAAGGTGATAACATGATCTTTATGATTGACATATTGGACTTTGTGTCCATAGTTTATTTTTGTTTATTCATAGTTTATTTTTGTTTATTCATACATATTTTAATATATCATGTATAGTTATGACTGCTATGATAATAAGTCAGTTCGGAGACATTTGATAAATTAGGAATGACTACTATGAAAATAAAACATTAGAAGAAAGGGCCTCATCCCATGACTACTTAATGTTATTTATGCGACTTTCATGTTACCATAATGTTTTTTTAATACATATTTCTGTTTTAATAAAACACATTTGTAACACATCTACCATTTTACAAGAAGACCTATCTAATTCATCCTTCTCATCTACCACTTGCATACGTATTTTCTTTGGTGCACCTTTCTTGTTAGCAAACTGATAGTTATGAATAGTGTCCTTGCTTTTTGTGGCAAAAGGAATGAACAAGAAAATGCTCCAACTACAACCTTTCTGGTGTTCCCCCCAAAATATTTATTGCAAACAAACATTTATAAATACAAAAGGCAGTAAGAGGATCCCATAAAATCAGTAAAGGAATCCCAAAACAACTCCCTAGCCATTGAACAAGGCCTAAAAAGTAGAGCAACCACCTCAAAAATGGGGTTACAATAGGAAATAGGGACAATATATAGGCAAGTAAAAATGAACTAAATTGCAAGTCAAAAGGAGCCCCAATGGCTTTACTAAGAAGGTTGGCGGATTGAAAAGTAACTCCAAGTTAGATATGAGGACCCCATTGCAATAGTGTATTAATAATATTAAAAAGTGGAAGCATGATTTTGTGGAGACCAGCAGAAGAGCCTAACCTTAAGGAAACATCATTTTTGTTGAAAATTACAAAAGCAATCTTCGTTGCCCTGCAACCTACAACAGAAGCAATCTGGAGGGAATAGTGAGTGTCTGCATAATTTGCCAATAACCTAGAACAATATTAGTAGTCAGCCAAACAGCCAAACATCAAGTTGATCTAGCTTTGAGAAGCTCCACTTGAGGAAGAAACACCTGAAGAGAGTAATGTTGACCTTACTTCTGACCAAATGAAGGTCCAAAATGTTGATGCAGTAAAAAAAGTGTGCCCTTACACTGCCTAGTGTTCCTGCATTTTCAGACTTTATCTACAAGAAGAGGGGGAATTAGCAGCCAGGTGTTAGACATCTGGCCTATTTTGATAGAGTTAGCAGTCTATTTCTTAAGTAAGTCCTTGAAATTATCTACTACTCGCATTTTCTTCTTAAATCTATGAAAGACGTCTCCATATTGCTTCTATAAACTTGCAATGTATAAAGATGTGTAGCATGACTCTTCGTCAATCTCAAATAGGATGCATCAATTAGGTAGCGTGATGCCATAACATTAATAATTCTATCAAGTGTCCACAAACGATTTTCACAAGCAACTAAAAGAAACCATTTGGAACTAGGAAGAGCTTTAGCAAACCATAGTCTCTTTGGGATCCTCAATAAATCATAGATATCACTGAAAATCATTTGTTGTACATCCCTTTGTCCTCACATGAGCCTAACAACCTATTGTGCATTAAGAGAATTTCTAAGAAAGTTTTTAATCCAAGGAGATGGTATTCTTCTACTCACAAAAGGAGCCGAAAATATTGTCTGAGCCATTGTAGTATGCAGTTGTTATCACCCCAAATTTTTTTTCAAAAGGGGGTGTATTTCATTTTCACTCAAATCTCAATTATTTCATCTTGATTTAATTCCTGGGCCTTAAACCCAATCCTAGACCCAAAATAAATTCACAACTATACAATCCAAAATGAATTTCTAAACCCTTGTTTGGTCCCAAAAATAAAATTTCAAATTCAAAACTCAACTTCAGACGTGAAATTGAAATCTAAAATCCAACTCTCAGATCTAAATTAGATCCAAAACCCAAGTTTAGATCTAAATCAAGCATTTCAAACTCAAAATCCAAAATCGAGTTCAAAACGACAAAGTCAGGTGCTATAAGCGCTGCGCGTGCGTGCACAGATTGTCCCTTTGTTTCATGCTTCGCTCTCGTGCCAAGATGTGTTTTTGGGCTTAAATCACTCACTAGAACGCGCCGGCAACCAATTGAACTCGATCTGGATTTAAAACAATCTAGGAATGACTTAAAACAGAGTCAGCCACCCATTTGTAACAAAAATCATTTTTATACACATTTCAAATAAAAAATGGTTTTATGTTTTTATTTTATTTTATCTTATTTCATTTCATTTTATTTTTATTTCATACTATTTTAAGATTAAAAAAAATCAGCCACGGCGCGTAATGGCACGCTACTTGTTTGCACGACACTATGCGCGCGTGATGGCGAGCACTCGAGCTCTCGTGTGCGAGCATTGCAACAGCGTGCGGTGCTGTGTGTGTTATGCGACGCGCGATTTTGACCATCTTGGGTGGGCATTAGCCCTGCCCACACCCCAAATGGGTGTTTGCAGGGCTGGCCAATCCCACTTAGTCAAAGCCTACTTAAAAAAGAAATTAAAATTATTCAAAAATACTTGAAATTCGCATGAAAATCTTGTTAAATTAAAAAAAAATCAAAATTTGAATTTTGGCTCCAAAACTCTCTATAAATACCCCTACAATCCTCCCTCTTGGGTGTAGGCTAACCCTTGGGGGAATTTTTAATGATTCTTCACTTGAAGATTTGACTCTTGCTATCCATTTCTCTCTTCTTTTCTTATTCTTCTTTAAGTTCCAACTCTTCAAGAGATGTGAGAAGATATTAGAGGTATGTAATCCTTATTCCATTTTCATTTTTTCGTTTACCCTTGCCACCTCCCCATGGCCATGCAAGAAAGCTCAAATAATTTCCTATACAGAATCGAGAGCTACATCTTGAGTGAACTGTGGGTAAGAGCAAGGCAAAATAAATTACATATCTTAATTCATTTCCAAGAATATGCTTGTTACATTGCTTTACTTATCATTTATGTTTGAGATGATGCTTACACATAATGTATTAATTTTTTTAACTAATGAGCAAATGCACGGAGAGAATGGGTGTTTGGGTTAGGATCTCTTCATTTTTGTATTGATTTTTGATGTTGGGACTTGTCCAACCCGAGAAAGCCCTTCACTAATTTGTGCATGTTAATATGCATTCTTCATCTCATTCACACGCTTAGTTTCTTTCTTAATCACCCGATTAGAGACCCCAGTGAGTACTTTCCTACATTGCTCTTCATTTCATGTATGTTTGATTTTCTTCCATACCCAACGGTGGAAGAAGAATATATTTTATTGTAGCAAACAAACTAATAATGCTTTTTATATTCACATACAAAAATATTTAGAATCATATTTTCTGAAAGATTTTGGAAAGCAAGAACCCTCTTCAATGAGGCTACTTAGCCTAGGCTCTTGCATGAGTCCAAGTTTCTCTCCGGCCTACATAAAAATCGAAGTTAGATATTTTTAAGTTATTTCTTGATTTAAATTCTTATGAAGACACATACTCATATACATGTTATATACGTATATGTGCACATGATTATTTCTCTTTCTCATTCTCTCTTTTTGATTTAACAAACTCTCATATATGTATATATAAATATATAAATATAAATATAAATATATATATATATATATATTTATATTTATATTTATATATTTATATATATATATGTGTGTGTGTGTGTGTGTGTATTCCATTTTAAAATCTCTCTCTCTCTTTTTAAAATCTTCTTCTTCCTCTCTATTTGATTTAAACTTCCTTTTCACAAGTTTCATATACGTATCCATACGTATATATATACAGATATATGTATATATAAATATGTATATGAATATGTATCTCTTCTATTTTTTAAATAATTTATTTTGTGATTTTCAAAATCTCCTTCTCTCTCTCTCCCTCACTATTACTCTCATATTAAAGTCTTTCATCTTTTCCATTCTCTCAAATATTGTTCTCCAATGATTTAAGGTTTTAATTTATTATTTGCCAACTTCGTCATGACTAAAACTCAAGTAATGAACTAATATTGGATTCATGCTTGATGGTCCAATATTGGATTCATGCATGATAGTCTACAACCCCATTCCATTTTTAAAAACTTTTCTTTCTTTCTAAAAATATTTATGACAATTATAAAATGAGAAACTTAGATGTATGTCGTGGTAGGAATGCTCTTAGATGGATGTTATTGTAAGAATGAATGATTTTCTTCTAATTATGTAGGATCAATACATCCATACATTTACATTCACTTAACATCACGAATGATCACAAACACATTTCCAAAAGAACTTAAGTAAGATGAGATTGAACTCTAAATAGGTAGTAACCAAATTAGAGTAAAATTTCAAACCTACTTAAAGTCTTAAGAGAACACTAAATTGACTTTAAAAGGTACCTTTAAATGTTTCCAAACAATATTTGTAAAGATTGTTCAATTCAAAATTTCTCGAATCAAAATGTTTTACACTCTCCAATGATCTTTCAAAACTTTCTTATCAAATCTTCATCACTTTCCAAAACACCATACCACATTTAGAATGAAAATGATGTGTTCAAGCCAAAATGAAATGCATTAATAATAAACATAGACCTTGGATTGATTACCCTCGGTAAAGGCACCGGGAACGGTCGATCCTCGTTCCGACGGGCGAGTCCCTTTCTCTCTCATTTCAAAACAAAACCTTATTTTTCTAGAGCACTCCAAAAACCAAATGAATTTTTGGGGATGCAAACAACAGTATGTCATTTAGCTACACCATCTCCCTCCCATCAAGGAGGAACTTTATTATTCTAAAGCCCCAAGGTTCTTGCCAAAACTGAATTTGTTCACCATTCCCCAATTGTCATTGAATTAGATGAGCCACTTCTTCCCAACACCGCAAAATGCCTTTCCAAGTCCAAGAAATTCAACTCGAAACTTTAGCCACTCAAAGACTAGATCTGGACAAATATTTATTTCTTATATCATACCCAAAGAGAAGATCCCAACCTGACCCTGACTGATAGTTGGATCATATGTGTGCAATTGAGCATTCAAAGGTCCTTGAAGTCGCAACCTCCCTCTTTTGTAGGAAACACAAATCATCCCAACTTACAACATGAAAATAATAGGAATCTTCGAAGCTCCCCAAAAGAAACATGTCAGCTAACTCTTCAATTTTCTTAAGGTTCCCATGGGCAGCCTAAAATCCCGGACCCAATAATCAATAATTTGTAGAATGATAGCCTTAACAAGGCAAACTCTTCCATTGTAAGATGGTGATTTTTTTCTCCATCCACTAAGTTTGCATGCAATCCTATCAAGAAGAAGTTGACAATACTTTTCTTTGAAAGTCTCTATAAACAATGGGAGTTCCTGGTAAGAGGACGGGAGTCCTTTCACCTACCATGTCACTCAAGTAAAAATATTATAAAGAACTTTACCAACAAAATGATTATGGCCTTGTCATCATTAATTTTCATACCTACATTTGCTTGAAAAGCTCTTAAAGACTACCACAGATTAATCACTGCATTAGGTTTTTCTTTGCCAAAAAAAAAAATTGATGTCACCAGCATATGTAAAAATAGGAGAGAGGGACACCATACCTCTTAATTTAAGAAATGAATGGAATTGGTGGCTACTTCAAACTTGAGCTTTTGAATAAACATCTCATCTATGGTAAGAAAAATATAAGGCGAGAGGGGATCACCTTGATGAAGTCCCAGATGGTTATAAAAAAATCCCCCCACTACCATTTATCACTACAACATAAAAAATAGTGGAGGCACAAACTATAATCCTGCCAACCCATGTAGCATGGAAACCTAAAAACTCCAATGTGCTCTTTAAAAACTGCCAATATATCTGATTATATACCTTGGATAGATCCAATTTTAGCAAAAGGGAAGCCCCATTATATTTGTCTAAACTATGAATTAACTCATGTGTCAGTAGGATGTGGTCATGAATGAGTGAAGGGGAGGAAGGTACCTTGCTCCTTGCCAATTATCCCGCTCAAGATGCCTCTCATATGATTAAACATTACCTTTATAATAAATTGAAGAAGGCAATTGCATAACGATATGGGTCTAAAATCCTTAATGTTGTTTGCTCCTTGAAATTTGGGTCTCAATTCAATATGTGTTGTATTAATTTTTTTAACAAGTCTATTAGTTCTAAAAATCTCTAATGGCCACATATATATCTTTCCCCACTGACTGCCAATGGTTCTTGTAGAACCCTACAGGGAAGCCATTAGGACCGGAGGCCTTCTCACCATTGCTCTAAAAAACTACTAGCTTTTCTTCCTCATATGTGATCGGTAAAAGACGATAATTGTTTTCTTCACTAGACACTTGTCACCCACCCACATGCCATTGAAAAGAGTGCCAAAAGAGTCATCTGCTTTCTAGAAGTCTTCAAAATGTTGGGTGCATAGCTGAAGAATTAAGTTCGGGTCATTAGCCATTATGTCATTATTTGTATACACATTATAGTATTTTTTTTATATATTCTACCTTCAACATGAGCCTGATAAACTTTAGAGTTTTTTTTTCTCCTTCGCACAACCAAGTTCCCCTCGATTTCTGTCTCCAAAGTAAGGCATCATCAATTAAGGTTTGTTCTAGTTCCTATTTTAATAGTTTCTCAAGTCTCCCATAAGGAGCCCCTTTAGCCATGCCATCTGCTTGGACCTCCTATAGTGCCCTGTGAAGAGATATAATTCTAGCATTTATGTGTTCTCATATACTTCAGAATTCTATTTAGAGAGAGACACTCTAATCTTCAAAACCCTATTAATCACATTGATCATCTTGTAGCCTGAAGAGTTGGCGTTCCACACATGGTCCACTAAATGTTTACATTTTGGTATGAGATTGGAACATAGAAAGTACTGAAAGAACTCTCTACCAAAAAGATTATTGTTAAATCTCATCGCAGAGAGAAGAAGAGTGGCATGAACTGATGTAGTGCACAGAAGAAATTTTCAGCTCAATCTAGAATGACTGCCTTACTACCAATTCTATTTAACAATTGCTGAGTATAACCTGCACATCACATTATCCTCACCCTCCCAATGGTTGCTCCAAGTAAAGCTCTTGTGCTCATCTTCAATAACCCAAAGTCTTGCTCAAATAAGAACCTGTTGAAATCATTACAAGCTGCTTGGTTTGGTGGTGTACCTGTTTTATCTCTTGTAGACCTCATGGTATTAAAATTGTCCATAAGGAGAACCAGAGAATCAAAACTACATAACCAAGTGCTTGACTCATGTAAGGTTTGTCTCTACAACATCATGTTGGGGTGAAGATATACCTCGCAGGTTGCAAACTGAAAGTTAGAACACCTGCAGGTACAATATAGACCAATCCAAAACTTATGAGAACATATTGGTGAGGCGCTTGTAGAGGATATGAAGGTAAATATGATAATGGTCAGGGACATTCATATAACTATGGTAGGGTCTAGAGAGTTCTACCAGAATGCGATACAATTGCACTTAGGCTATAATCCACTCTATGTAACAGGAGAGGGTATCATTGATATAAATTTAGAACATAAAAGCTAAGGGTCTTATTGCCTTGTCTCGTATCTTGCTTCACATTCATTCTCTCTTCACTCTTTCATCTTCCTCTTGTGATTTCACGCAGGGCTCTTTGTGTTCACACTCACATACTCTGAAACCTAACATAACATTCGCAACCTTCATCAAAGTCACAGAGAAGATGGCAGAAAGTGAAACAGTTGGTCGCAACAAACCGCAACATGACCATCAAAGCAATGGTGAAAGAATCTGATCCTGTGATCAAGATCATGACCACGCCTCTCAACAAATAAACTACATAGTGAAGGTGAAATCTGCAAGCTTATACCTCTACGGTAAGTCAAAGATAGGTTATATCAAAGGCAAAGCTTAGGCCCCTGCAAAAGGAGATCCTACCAATAAAGAATGGGAAGCAAACAACAAGATAGTCATGTCCTGGCTATTAAATTTCATGGAGTCGAGTATAGCAGAGGGCTTTCTGTTTTTTGATTTGATTAAGGAGATATGGGACTCTTTGGCTGGATTTGTGGAAAACATTAGAATCTAGCAAGAGTCTATCAACTCCAGCAATATATTTCTAAGCTCAGCAAGAACGATCGTCTGTTTCACTTGTATCTCAATTCATTGAAAGCCATGTGGGACGAACTAGTGCACCACATGCCATTGTCCCCAGACCTAGATATACTAAAACACTAAAACAACATGCAAAGAGGACAAAGTATTCAAGCTTCTGGCAGGACTTAGTCAAGAATCAGACAACATGTGTAGCCAAATCCTCATGATATACCTTCTCCCTTTTGTTAACACCCCAAATTTTTCTGCCTCAGAACTGAAGCGATATCAAAATTTTACAAAAGAAACTGTAAAAAAATTGCAATTTCAAAGCCAATTTCAAATCTAAAAAACAATTTAAATTCAAATAATGAATTTGACTCGTGACACGAATCCCAATTCAAGATTACGAATCCAAACTATATCCAAATTAGGATTTGACATCCAAATCCGATTACCAATGACATTTGAAATCTAAATCCAATTGAAAAATTTAAATTTTGACTTAAATCGGAGAATTGGATCAAATTTAGTCTAAATTGCTACATGGGACCCACGTGTGGACCCCACCTAGCCTATGTGGTCAAGAGGCCCCAGGGGTCACACCCCCCTTTTTTTAAAAAAAATATAAAAGTATATACTCTTCTCTCAATTAAATGAGAAAAATCATTTTCAAGAGACAATGAATAAAGGTTCATAGGAAAAGAGAGACATTAATATCTCTCTCTCTCCCTTAGTTAAAGAAAAATCAAATTCCAAAGAAGCAATAATTGTTAGAATTAAACCCACCTAACCTACTTAATCCAAGTAGGTTTGACCCGGGTGCACCCAAATGTGGTGTCAATTTCAGCTAGGTTCGGTCAACATGGACTCAGCTCAGTCAAAAGGGTAGGTCTGTCCTGTGACCCAATCAATGGACAAAAATAGACTTTGACCGAATTGAACCTACTTTGACTAAACTCAGTCAAAGTATAATTTAGCTCAATTAAGAGCTTTCTTAGCTCAAATTCATCAAATTACCTCAAACAAAGTCAAACTACTCGCAAATGAGCTTTGACTTTGGTCAATTGGTCGAAATTGACCAATCTGAACAATTTTGTCCTTCTATGATCAAATTGAGATTGCAGAGCCTAAATTGATTTATAAAAAGCAAATATACATTTGGATTTGTCAAATACATAAATGAAATACAAAATTAAAATTCAACATTTCAAACCAAAGTTTGATTCAGTTGAAATCCATCTTTAATCAAGTTATGAACGTAAATACCCTTTTCAAACCAAATTTGATAGAATTTTCAAAATTTATTCAAATTTTTATTGAATTGTCATAATTCAATAACATTTAGAGCTTAACAACTAGGTTTTAACCTAACAAGCTCAATTTCAAACTAAGGAAAAAACTAAACAGAGTAAAATAAAGCAAAATTCGGCGCAAGGGCATTTTCATCCAAAATTTTGGTGAAAGTTGGTTAGCTAGGTCTGAACCAAGGTTGACCACACCTAGCCCAGCCCACCTAGCTCATGCAAACAGGCTAAGAATGGTCAATTAGAGCCATTAAACCGTATTTAACCCATTTTACATGTCCCCAAGGTCCTAAGTAAGTTCCCAAGGTGAGTTAAAAAGGTGGTTGAGCCCACCTCCTCCTTTATATAAACCTCCCCTTGGCCACCAAGGAGGGTGGGAGGGGACGAAAATTTGAAGATTCCATCAAGTTGCTGCAGCCAAGGAGCTAGGAGGGAGAAGCCATGAAGGGGAAAGAAGATTCGTCCAAGGCTTCTTCCCCCCTCTCTCTCATTTTCCTCTTCATTTCCTCTATTCTCTCTATCGAGTTTGCTAAGTGAGGGTGCTAAAGTGAACCCTTAGGATTTTTGTGGAGAGAAGATCTCTCTTTCCCACTGCAAATTCCAGCAAGCGAGCTATTATTATTCTAGCTTTGCTAAGCTCGAATCCAAGCTTGGATTCTTGCCTTGGATTGCTTGATTTAGGAAATAAGTGAAGAAGAAGATCAAGTATCAAAACAGAATGCAAAGTAGGTGATTTAACTTATTTCTCATATACTTTAGCTTCTTGTTGGTTCATTTTAATTTTAGCAATTCGTGGGAGGGGTTTATTTTCATTTATTTTATAGCTAGGAACGATGTCCAGTTAGGGGAAACCTACGATTGAATGTACATGTTAATGCATAATGCATGAATGAGTCGGCTGTTCGAAAAAGACTAACCCATGTATCAAATTTTGAAAAGGGCTCCAAGGCCACGTCCCTTTCAAAACAACAAGTTTAAAACCATTTTGAACTCCTTACCATAAGAGAATCTCACGGTGAGAGAGTGATTTTGCTACAACATATGTGATGAAAATGCCTATTAGGGATGAATACATTCTTATGAATGTGATCCACTCTTGCATGGCAAAATTATGGATGAATTAGCTTGAGCATTGTTTTGTTTTCCTTCTCATTTGAAGTCATCTGGATTCATGTCTTTCAATTTAATTGATCAAGCGTGGTAGAGGAGGTTAGAAACAAGTTTTCAATCTTCTTACATAAAAGAACTCAGCCATGAATCGTCATGATTCATGAGTTATGCGGTCCCTTGATTAAATTCCATTTTGAAGAGCAAGATACACACACACAGACACACACACAGATATATATATATATATATATATATATATATATATATATATATATATATATATATATATATATATATATATATATATATATACACGTGCAATCTCTTGTTAAAAATCATTTTTCTCTTTTAAAATCAGGTTGGAACACGTTTCCAAACTGATTTTTAAGAAGGGTGATCATTTTGTTTATTTTCATGGTGTAAGGCTATGAAATCATTTTCATTTCATCTTAAAATTTACTTAATTTCAGCAATCCATACATAAAATGTCTGCAAGTTGCTGAAATTAGGCCATGCTTATTAGCGTAAGAATGTCAAATTTTGTATATTTGAGATGCCAATTTTCAGCCACAAAGTAGCTATATTTTGAAGAACAATAAAAAGGTTCTAGCCCCTACCTAATCGGCTCTCTAAAAGCCTTTTAGAAATTTCTAATTTCATTCACCAATTTTCAGACTTACATTTGATTAATTGAGTCTCAAGAACACTTTAAAAATTCTAATATTTGTATCCCTTAAAGAACAAGATCAAAAGTATTTTGATAGTCTAAGAAATGAATGGATCTTCTAGGACAAGAATATGAAATTTTGTTTGATTTTGGGAAGAAGGAAAAGTTTTTAGAACCCCATGACATGAATGAGAATATGTGGCACATGATTTTTGCCAACTTGATGCTTAGTTCATATGGAGTAAAACTGAATTTCATCATTTTCCAAGAGTCGAACACTCTTAGAATCAATATCTTAATTTTAATCCATTTAAATCAGAATAAAATCTGATCTTTATAACAATTTTGAGGAAAAATGATGATATCCATGTTTTCTCTATATTTTAAAGTTTGATTTCATCCTCACTTGTCTAATTCTTAATTGTTTTGAGTTTCTCATCCATGACTCAAGCTTGTGGACTGCGTCTCTAATTTGTGTGCTTAATAATATAATAAGCACATTTAGAGAAAGTCCTACATTTTACTTAAAATCAATCTTTATGTGTAGATTGTATGACATGTAATTACAATGAATGAACTTTGAGAGATTATGAGAGTGTGAAGAATGAATGGTTCATACGAATGAATTTTGAGAGATTATGAGAAAGAGAAGGATGAACGTCTCATATAGTTTCCCTTCCTATTCCATACATTCACTTTCACTTAAAATCAATAGCACCACATGCACATTCTTAAGAAATTAAGTGATTCAAATTTGAGTTGCAAAAAGTGACCAAGTCATATTGCAACAAGAATTTGTAAACTTCACTTAACTTCAAAAGAAAACACAAGCAAAACATTCACAATCTTGACCAAAATATGTTTAAAAAACAATTCATTTTCTAACAATTTGGAACCTATGTTATATCAAAAGAATGAACTCTACCTAACCAAATCACATGATTTGGCAAAAGAAGAACTCAAAATCAATTTTGTTTGCTAAGGAAACTTAGCTATTTTCCCAAAAGTTGATGATAAGACAATTACAATTTCAACTCATGAACCATCTTGAGTTCACAACAAAAAACTCAATTTTAATCTTCAAAATCCTCAAGAATTGTGGATTTCAAATCAAATGGCACCAAAACAAAGTTTTTTAAGTCAACTTAAAAACCCTCCAATCTTCAAATTCATTTTCAAAATAAGTTCAAATCACACATTCAAAATGAATTTTGGTTCTTGATTCCAAAATCTTAATGCATAAGCATATAGGATTTGCATCAATAACTCGTACATGATCCAAGTGATTCTTAGTCCTTGGTCAATCTACCCCTGTTAATGGCGGTAGGAACGGTTCACCCTCGTACTGACGGGCGGGTCCCTTTTCTTAATTTTTTTTTCTCAAAACCCTCAATTTTAATATAATTTTGCTGATTCGCATTTTGACCCCCTTTGAAAAAGGGGTGGGGTGCGAACACCTTCCTTCAACAACATGTGTTCCATCATTCACAGAGACAATGGGAGATTAGTTTGAGTTGAAAAATGAAGACCAAACCCCAATGGAAAAAGTAGTTTCAACGTTAAGGTGGACAACTCCACCAAGAGGTTTGCTCTCCATTTTGAAACTAGAGGAATGGGTTACCGAGGAAAAATCCCGTGTTTTGCTCATATTGTAATACAGTTCATCATGATAATACAGTAAAATGGATCCTACATAGCGGAGCTACAGACCATATGACAAATAATATTGAACTGCTTAAAAATTTTGGATCGATCATGAATACATATGTGCAAATAGCTTATGACTCTTTTGTTTCTGTTATGGGACATGGCTCTGTCCTTATTGATGATAAACTGTTACTTGAAAAAGTTTTACACATTCTAGCATGCTTAACTACCTTGATTTCAATTAGTAGCTAAACTGTGGCATAATCTTCTACAAAAAGGGTAATTCTTCTGGACATCAGCAATCAAACGATGATTGGTGAAGCAACAAAAGAAAATGGATTATTCACTGTCACTATGTTAGGACCAGCAGCTTTGGTCTCCACTAAAAATACTAAAGGGCCATTTTCTGGTGTTGTAGAGTAGAACATTCCTCAAATATGGTTCTGAGAGCAATGCTCGCACATATGAACCTTGACATTGATAACTGTGAAGCCTGTATTAGGGCTAAAATGTCAAGATTTCTGTCTCCTAATTCAGAACGTATATCAAAACAATGCTTTGATACGATCCACTCAGATGTATGTTGACTAGCCCCAGTGGATGGGCATATTGGACATAGATACTTTGTAACATTTGTAGACGACAAGTCTAAAGCAACCTGGGTCTACTTGTTGAATAAAAAGAATGACATTTTTATATTTTTCAAGGAATGATAGGAAAACGTAGAAATTTTATGTTCAAGATTTATGCTGAGACAAAACCCCAAAATTATGATAAAGCAAAACATAGTGACATGTGGTGTAGTGCTATGAAAGAAGATTTGGATGCACTAGAGAAGAACAACATGTGGGGACTGGTGAGAGCTCTTCAAGACAAACAACAGTCGGCTGTAGATGGACATATAAAATAAAATACAACAACAAAGGGGAGATGGAATGCTATCAGGTCAGACTTGTAGCTAAAGGCTACAGTCAAATTGCGGGAAAAGACTATCATGAAATGTTTGCTCCAGTGGCAAAAATGAACTCCTTAAGAATCCTGTTGTCAATGGCAACTGTGAAGAGATGGAAACTGTATCAAACGGACATAAAAAATGCATTCCTCCATGGTGACCTAGAGGATGAAATGTTCATGGATATTCATCTAGGATTAAAAATCCAGGCAAAATACCCAATTGTATGCAAACTGAAAAAGTATTTGTATCGACTGAAACAGTCCCCACGAGCCTGGTACTCCAAGCTAAGCACTAGACTAGTTAATGCATGGTCCATAATGGGTGAGGTAGATCATTTTTATCTTTGTTTTCAATACTGAAAATGGAATCATAGTCTTGGCAATATACATGGATGATATAGTCATAACAAGAGACAATGACAAGCTCATTAACAAAACAAAAAAGATTGTGAAAAAGTATTTTGACATAAAGGATCTAGGTATATTTCACTATTTCTTAGGTACATAAGTTGCACATTCAAACAAATGAATATTCATTTGTCAAAGAAAATACATGCTAGACCTGTTAAGAGAAACAAGCATGGTGGATGCCAAAGGAGCAGATACACCAATGGAAGTAATCTAAAATTCAGAAGTAATGAATGAGAGCTTGTATATGATAGAAGTAGTTACCAACAACTAATAGGGAAACTAATATATCTGGCAGCTACCAGACCAGACATATTTCACTCAGTATACATGCTAATCCAATTCATGCATTGCCCTAGAAAGATTCACCTAAAAGGAGTGGGTGTCAAAGTACTATTGTCGATAACACTATTTTGTGACAGCAAAACTGCTATACATATCAGAAACAACCATGTGTTTCATGAATGAACCAAACACATGGAGGTTGACTGCCATTTTCTTTGAGAAAAGATTCAAGCTGAAATCATAAATACTGATTATGTGTGCAACAAGCAGCAGATAGTGGATATCTTAACAAAAGCTGTTACTAAGGAGAAATTTTGCAAGCTTACAGACAAGTTGTGTTTGTACGAAATAGGAGACACAACTTGATGGGAAGTGAGAGGATATGAATGTAGATATGATAATGTGAGGGACATTCATCTAACTATGGTAGGGTCTGGAGGGTTCTACTAGAATGCGATATCAGGCTGTAATCCACTCTATATAACATGAGAGTGTACCCTTGATATAAATTTAAAATAGAAAAGACAAGGGTCATTATTGCCTTGTCTCGTATCTTGGTCCACACTCATTCTTCTCTTCACTCTCTCGACTTCCTCTTGTGATTTTACACATTGTTCTCTGCATTCACACTCACATACTCTGAAACCTAATAGCTCTAATTCTTAAGAGGTTCCACCCCAACAAAATTTTGGAAGTGTGATCCTACTCTTATAAGTTAGAGACCAATTCATAATTCTTAAAAACTATTCTACCAATAATCAAACTTTGTTGGTAACACATATGTATCAGAAAGCATAATCACATTTGGATTGTGCTCCCATACTAACAAATGCCACTCTTACTGTGCTGCTTTTCTTACCAATCCATGGACATTCCAAGAGAAAATTGCATTATTAAGAATCAAATATAGACAAAGAGACTAGCAACCTACTTCGGGGGTAGAATGTGGATCTAAGACTTGCACCTCTTCAAAGAGCTCCATCTTCTCGTTGATGATCTGCGTATTTAATTACTGAGAGCTTCAGTCACTACTTCATCTCCTAAGAGGACTCCATATCTATCTCAAGCTTCTCAACCACTTCACTAGCAATATGTCCCTCACCTACATTAGAGGCTTCTCTATCCACAAATGTAGTAGAAGATGAGATCTTGCTAGCCGATCTCCTTTGAGACTTGTCTAGTGTTCTTATGGTGGTCCTTATTATAGAGGCCCATAACAAGTTTGGTCTTTAATATGCTCTGTTAACAGGACCTCCCGTGTGAAAGATAATGTACATGTCCTTCACGATGGAGGCAGTATCAGTCCCACTAATAGTACAATTATTAAACTTTGTACTAGTGTTATTGAAAGATGTTTGATGCTTATAAAAACTAGTGGAATGAAGGAGATATATGAGATTCATTATGTGGATGGGTACCTAAAGGTGTAGACTTCAGAATTGCAGTTTTTGAAGGTTGTGAGAAGTTATTGACACTTTTAGCATGAAGAGCCTCCTCTTTGAATGAGACTTGAACTGCAGCCAGGGTGCTGAAATGATTGCAATGATCTAGTGTCTGTATGAAAGCTCTTTTTGATGAAGAAGAAGTTGGCCTAATGGCATCTCTCTTATCTGCTGGAGTTTCATCAGGAGCATCGTGTTGAAATTTCAACACATTTAGTTGGCTTCATTGATGGAGACACATCTCCAGGGCCAAACTTTTGTCTCATAATTGGCCTCATAGTCTTTTCAATATTCTAACTCCACTCAAGCCTTCGGTCATTTTGGGGGGTTCAACTAGTGTCAATGATTTTGATGGTAGGCCTGGACAATTCTCCATAGAATGAGAATTGGATTTGTAGTGAGCACAATATCAAATTCATTCTTTATATACAATCTCTTAATGAAAAATCTCGTGCTGCCCTATTTGAAGTTTAATAAGGGATTTGGGCATAAAATGGAGAGGAATATTTATCTTGAGTCTAGTGAAAGCCATCTTGATCTTTGATTTTGTATATGGATTCATGTCTACAAGTTCACATCCCAATCCTTTGGCCACCGCCTTAAAGATGCTTAGATTCCATAGCAAGGATGGCGATCATATCCATATGGGAAGTTTGATGGAGTCTACAATGGAAACATATAAATCATGAACCCATCAACTGGGCACTAATGTGCGACCCCTAGCTTCCACATGCTTAGTGGCAGCACTATCTAAAGCTCTTCCTCACTATCAGTATACTGAGGAACTACCCTCTGCCAAGAAAAGAAAAAAGTGGGTTTCTAACTCCAACCCCAAGCCTCCTAAAACCATCAATTATAAACCCATATTCCATCAATTATGTAAGCAAAGGGTTTCTTCAACTTCTCAAGGTCATTCTTAGAAATGACCACCCTGGTCTTGCCGTCCACCTCCACTATTTGTAGAATAGGCTCTCTCATCCATGATATTTTCTAGTACTCATTCAGCCTGTGATCAGTACCATAGGCCTATCTTTGCTTGCACCCTTTTCTCCTTACAGATTCCCACCATCAGCAAGAGAAAACTGCTAACTGCTTTATCGTTTATATGTAGCATATGGAGCCAAAACCTCTCCTTGCTGGGCCAATAAAACATTGCTTTCAAAGCATACCTACTTCTTCCCTTCACTTCTTGTGCTTCTCCCACCCCTTGGAGAACTTCCTTGAGAAACACTGCCCCAACTAGCACCAATCTCATGTGTTATCTGCAGTGGAACGAAATCTCTTTTCCCCATTTCAGGCAAAGGCATCATCCATGTGTTGACCTCAATCACTGGAAGCCTTTCGACTACTGTGTAGCTGGTGGACATGCTGGAAAACAGCCCTCTTCTCTAACAATGATGAAACCCAAACAAGAAAATGTTTAGTAGCGTGCTACATGACATTGCATTTGTATTATTGAAGATTACTTGTAACAAGTTTTCAGTGTCATTGAATATGAGATTTCTTGTTGTGAATGTATTGCTTTCATTGTTCTTGCAAGTGCTTCATGATTCATCCCAATTTCTAATATGGTAATGTTAGAATTATGTTAGAACAAAAAACAATGCCATGGAGTTGCGTTCTTTTCTCACCATATTCTAGTTGTGCTTCATGCAATTAGAAATTGATCATCTACTTATTTTGAACTATGAATGATTGTGCAACCAGCCTTTGCATGAAATGACCTTTTTAGTCCCTCAAACTATTTGCCTTTCCTTCTCTTCACTAAACTTAGTGTTTTGCCATAGCCTTCTCATCTTTAAAGGAATTAAGCTGTTGTTACATGTTATTGCAGAAGAAAAGACTATCTCACATTGTATTCTCTTCAATTTTGTTCAATTGCTACATCTTTTTTTATTGCAAGTAGATGCCAAGAAACATGAAAAATTGGCAAAGATTTATTCTGGTATATGATTTTAGTTTTTCTAAGTTTTTCCAAATGCAATGTAAATTTGCTTTCAAAGATTTGTGGTTTCAAGTTGTTGAGAAACATTGCCTAACTTGATGATCTTCTAGTTTTGTTTCTTACTTTTACTAACGAGGTCCAACATGGATTTCTTTTTGCCTTTAATTTTTATTAGATTCTAAGATTTGTACTTGAAAGCAATGAAAAGCTTCAACACGAGCTTGAAATATACACAAATTTATTAATTTATTGTAAAATTAATTAAAATTCTGAACATTTAAATAAGAATTTGATACCTATTCATTATTAGTAAAGCAAGCAAGATGTGGGCTCTGTTGGATTGTAGTCATTGTGTATACCATTTACTAAAGCAATCTCACACACATGCACACATACAAATAGAGACAGATTTAAAAAGAAAATAGGTAGGTGTCAGATTCTTAAATGCTAGATAGATTAGGAATAATATAAGACTTCAATTTTTTCCACATTGAGTGAGAGAAGAGTAATGAATTTGTATTAAATGTCAACATATCCTTTTTTTCCCAATTGTGTCGGATGTCGAATGTTACTGGACATATAAAATTAAAAAAAACGTTGTTAAAAAGCAATCATAGTATTACCAAATATGATTTAGTGACATTTTTTGTATGTGTTGGCTGTCCTTTTTTTTGAATATGACAGGTTCTTTTCCCTTTCTTTGTCTTTCAGGCTTTTTTTCAAAGAGGATTTTTCCTATTTAGTTTTGGAGGGCTTTTATAATTATTTCTAGGTTCTGGATTTGGGTTTGTAGTTTGGCTACATCCTCTTGAGGTTCATGACTTCTGTCTTCAGTATCTGCAATACAAGAAATTAATATCAGTATTAGTAAGCATTTAGTGTTAGGTGTACTTACTCCCATTTTTGTAGTCTTGTTCTCTCAACAGTTTGTCTGCAAAGCTATTATCTGTGAATTTCAATAATTCTATAGAAAAAATCAAATAATCTTATTTCATTCACCACTCTTCTAATTTCCTTTTTTATGAATGAGTTTTCTAATTTAGCGTTTAACCAATATTTCACTTGTGTATTATCTGTTCTAATTATAAAATGTGTAAAGACAACATATATTTCAAAGTGTAAAAACACGCAATATAAGGTTAATAATTCTTCTATGCTTATTTCCCATTTGGCTTCATTTTCTTTGAAACTTCTTGAGTGGTATCTACATAAGTATTCTCTTTTATCATACTCGTATCTGTATTTTAAGATCGATCCGTAACTTTTTTCCGATGCATCTGATTCTATGACTCATATAAATTTTTTACTTTCTCTGGAAATTCTAATTTTGGTAAATTTTGCAATTTTTTGTATTTTTTGTATGTGTTGGCTGTCTTTGTTGTCCGAGTAATATTTTTTATCTTTTTTAAGTTTCTCTTGTAAAGGTTTACAATATTCTAACAATTTTGGTATATATTCTCTAACTTGATTTACTAATCCAAGGAATGGCTGTAATTTTACTTTAGTATCGAAATTTTCAAGTAAGGCTATCTTTAGGAATATATGATTCTGCATTTTAATTCCTTCTTTATCTATTTCTATTCCTAAAAATTAAATCTATTTTTTACAAATGACAACTTTATTTCTACAAATAGCTATCCTTGCCTTTTTTGCATATTGTATAAATTCAGGTAATAGGTTATAATGATCTTCTTCAGTGTATGTAAATAATAGAATATCATCTATGTATATAACACAGTTTCTTAAACCTTCAAAATTCTGGTCCATAAATGTCTAGAATCTTCTAGGTGCGTTTTTGAATCCAAACTGTAAAACATCCCATTCATAAAATCAATTTGGAACAGTAAATGTCGTTAATGCTTTACTCTCTTCTTGTAATTTTAAATGATAAAATCTGTTTTTACAGTCGAGTTTGCTGAAATAATTATGTCCTGATATTTGTTTTAATTTAAGTATCTTGTTGGGTATGGAATAATTATAAGTTTTTGTTTTCGTATTCAGGTTTTTATAATCTATGACCATTCTCGTTTTTCACCTTTTTTGTTTATTTTGTTTATTTACTATAAAGGTTGTGCTACTATGTTTTGCATTAGAAGGTCTAATGTATCATTCCTTAAGTAATTCTAGGATATGTTTATCAAATTCTTATAAGTAATTTGGTATATAATTTAGTGGAGGTTGTGTAATTATGCTACTTTCATCTATCAATTCCATTTTTATGCTAGTCTTATGTTTTTTTCAGAATTATAGTGGGTACTTTAAATATAGTTTTTCTAATTCATTTTCTATATGTCGTAATTCATTAACTTCATACACATGTAAAGTGATTTCATTTATCATTTTTCTTGCCAATTGCTGATTTATCTTACCATTTCCTTTTATCCAACTAGTTTTCTTTTCTTTCAATATTGTTTACTATCAATGCTTCTACTTTCTCATTACATGGTGTCGTAAGTATTAAGTGTTTATGGGTTATTTCTATTGGTAAATAGTTATTCAAGGAAGGCCTTCCTAATATCATATCTTTACTTTGTAACTCAAGAGCATAAATTCGTTTTATGTTAATTATTTTCTTCCATATTTGTATTATGATATTACTGGCTTTAAAATTTATAATGTCCTTGGCACCATTGAACCTTTTTACTTTAATGGCGGTTTCTAATTTTTCCCAACACATTTATGGTAAACATTTCTTTTTACATATATTAATTTGTGCTCTTGTGTCTATGTAAGGACTGTAATACCTACTTTGATATCCTCTTATCAGTATTTTCATTAGTATGTATATAAACATGTCTCTCGCTATGTTCATAAGTGTTGTCATTAGTAATAATCCCAAAATCTATCTTCTTTATCAGACAAGTCCAAAATATCATTGTTTGTTGTATAATTTATCACTCCTGCAGGATGATACCTATTATGTCGTATATTATTTGCATACCATTTGTCTATTGCTTTTATTTTTAATTTGTCTATGAAATGTCTTACAAGTATATAAATTTTCATCTTATGGACTAATTGACCCTTAAGGCTTTGTCCATATCTCTTTTTACATTGCCTTGCGAATTCCTTGGCGTTTGTTCTAATAATCATTATATCCAAATATCATAAAAATTTTATGTAAGATATATTACTCATAATATGATGTTGTGTCCGACCGATATCCATATTCCATTACTTCTGTTTCTAGCTCCCATCTTTCTGCTACTATGTTTTTTAGGTTTTTTATGAATTTATTTAGTAACATAAAAGATTTGAACTTGTGGCTAACTTCTCTTATTTTTTCTTTATACTTAGTTTTGTAGTATTTTGTGAATTCTCTATCACTTGTTCAGCTAATCATCTAAATCTCTTGGTATGATTATTCTTTTGTTTGGTGTACTTATTTCTATAATTTCTTTTTCTATCCTGTAGTTTTGATATTTATTTAACCATTTGTTTCCTAGGATGATGTTTGTTTGTCCAGTTGTTCTATGTTTCCTGTATTTCACTTGTGATATTAAACCTATAGTTGGATATGATTACTTCTTTACTTATGTTGCCTTTGCTATTAATAACATTTCCTTGTATATCTTTGTACTTATAATTACTTGAGAAAATTAAGTCTCCATTTGCAAGTTCTGGTGTTATGTAATTTTCTCATGATCCTGTGTCCATTAATATTCTTATAACATTATTGTCTATGACTGCTTTGATAAAAAATTGGTATGTCTTATAACTTGTTTCTTCTATTGTTCTAGTATCCATAACACTTAGCCTGTGTTTTATGATTTCTAATTCTTTTGTCTCGTTTTCGAAATAGTTTCATTCGTTGTCGTTTATTGCTGTAATTAGTTCTTTGAATGAGTTGTCTATTTGTATGTCATCATTATTTTTCCTTTTGGCTGTTATTTTATATTTATTGGTTACCACTTACCATATATAAATTTTTCTCTTTTATAGTCATTACTTTACAGTCTTTTTCTAATTTTACCCCAAATAGCTTCCAATATAATACTAGGCTTTCATCTATATAGTTATCTCTAAGGGCTATAGTAAAGTTAGGTTTTATAGTAAATTTTAGTTTCCGGTATATTAGGTTCCTTTTAATTTTTGCTATTATTGCTTTTTCTAGGTGATCCTATCATCTGCTAAGTATATTTGTAAAGGAGTGTTTATGCCGTCTTTAAAATAGGCTTTTACCATTCTTTCTATGTCTCTATAGTACACATACTTCATTGGTTGTTTTTATTTTTAACTGTTTTAACTCTTCGTTTATTCCCATTCTGCTTATTAAGGGTACTGTAGTTATTTCTACTGCTTGGTCTATAACTATTACGTGTTCTTTTTTATTTATGATATGATACTCTTCTTTTTCTTTCTTTAAGATGTTCTTTATTCCAGGTATTTTTCTTATTAATGGAAACTCAAATATTTTATCTTTGTTTATGTTTATTTCCTGTTGTTCTATTTGTTTGAAAACTTTCTCATCAAATATTACTCTTTGTAATGTATATTCTTTTGTTAGTTCTTCTTAACAATTTATCTTTTGAAGTTTTTCTTTTTCCTTACTCATCTTCACTGTCTGTATTCAGATCTTGTTCATTTTCTATTTCAGTTTCATAGATAGTTTCATTGTCTAATATATCATCTAAGTAGCTTATTTCTATGAAATCGTCTTCTATTATTTCAGATATTGTTTTTCTTAGTGGTTGTCTATATTCTTTTGCTACATGTCCTATTTTTTCACAATTATAACATCTACAAATTTTTCAGATTTTTGGGATGCTTATTTTTATTTTTTATGTAATATCGTTTTCTTGGGTTTCTCAATTTCTTGTATTTTCTATAAAAAAATTTTAGCCTCTCGTATTTGTTTCTCTTATATTGTCTATTATCATGTCTTAGTTGTGGTGTTATATATTCTATGCAGCACTTATGAGGATTTCACATAATATTTTTTATTATTTTTTCTTGCATATATTTTTCACATGATGTTCTATACCATTGTCTGATGAATTCTATTATGGCTCCTAGTGTGTCTATTGCCTCTGTTTGGGTTTTCAATCCATAACCCTTTTCTTGAATTATATTAGTTATATTTGTTCTATTTTCATCCTTTTATTGAATTATATCAGAATTATGTCAGAGGCATGATCAAATCATGATAATGGTTGATATTGTGATAGTTTTTCTATGTTCTTCTGGTTAAGAAGTGAGAACTAGCAGATCATCCAAGTAAATATTGTCATTTTGTTCAGAGCTTTATAAAGAAGCTTCTACTTTAATTTTATAAACAATTTATAATATTAACAATCTTCTATTAAAACAGATTTTACATCACAAATTTTTGCATGTTTAAAGATATTATGTATTCATTGTACATTGAATACATATTGTTTAATGCTTATAATATAGTGTATATTTACAATTTTTTATTTCATTTTTTATTGATAGGCATGGATAAGTTTCTGGTCAAAATGCTTACCTTTGGTAAATATTCTACAAATCAAGAAGATATTAGATCAAACAAAGAAAAAAATCAAGAGAAGATACTAGATCAAGGGTTAAAGGAGATGCAAGAAAAAATATACTAGATCAAACAAAGAAGGAAAATCAAGTGCAGAGAGAAACAATATGGAATTTAATGAAGCAAAGTTGCAAGCAGATCCTGCTCGTTGTGCTCATATAAATACTTACCCTCCTAAGATAAGAGAAGATGTTTGTCTAGCATATCTTTTGTGAGGGCCTTGTCAACCTTGAGATCACGACTTTCAGCCAAACCATCAGAAAAAAGTTTAGTCCAGCTTCGTTTGATGAATAAAAGGATTGGTTTGAGAATAGTCCAAGTAAACATAGGACATATTGTCGATTTTGTCATCTTTTAAAGTGAAGAGATGAGTCCGTTTAAACAGTTTTTTTCAAATTTAAGCAAATTTCAGATGATCTTGCTATGATGCTAACTAATGTAAGATGTGCTAGACGTAAAGAATGTTTAGAATGCAAGAAGCTTGAATTAGATGCAACAGACCAGCAATATGTCATAGATTTTTTTATGGTGTTGTGAATAGAATTTGAGGGTATAAGAAGTGGAATCTTACATCGCCAAAATCTGCCATCTTGGTACAAGCAGTCTTTGAAGTTATGGTTGAAGAAACAAAGAATAAGTCTCTAGGAGGAAAAAGTATAGAGGAATAAGTTCTTCCTATGACTAAAACCTATTGTGGAAAAGGAGATAGTGGAAGGTTTCTTAATAGAAGAAAAAGATGCAAGTAACATACAATGTAACTATTGTGAAGAATTGGGGCATATGAAATTCAATTGCCCAGTTTTGAAGAAGAACAAACAAGCTTATGTTGCTAGTTCTTCTATTGAAAATAAGAATCACATGTCACATGCCAACATTCTTGAGAGTATCCAACAACTCATTGCTCATAGTGGGTTAGTTGTCTCCACTTCCTCTATGTCTCCTTCAAGTGATTTCTTTACAGGCATATCTTGTATGAATTCTAATTGGCTTCTTGATTCAGGTGCCTCGTGTGATATGACACCAGATGAGGACATTTTAACAAATTGCCACTCATGTTTAGGTTTTTTTAGAACTTCAAATGTTTCGTCCATGTCAATAACTAAATCCTGGGAGTAAACTTTATATTAATGATCTTTATCATGTTCCTTCACTTGTGATGAACCTAATTTCCATATGTCAAATTACAAAAAATAATTGTATTGCCATCTTCTCTCTTGTGGATTGTGTTGTGCAGGATCAGAAGTTAGGGAGGAAGATTGGAGTTGGCCATAAGAAAGGTGACTTATATTGTCTTGACTAGTTGGATATGAGTCTCCTAAGGAAAGAAAAGGGTAGAGTATACACAACGATGAATGATGAATCAATGTTGTGGCATCAAAGGTTGGGACATGTTTCAGCATTTAGATTGACACACATTTTGGAACTTTTTGATGTGTCAAAAATTGTAATATCTGATGATGTAAAGAATTGTGAGAGTTGTAGGCTAGCAAAGATTCACGCTTTCTCATTTTTTCATAGAGAAATCGAGTTAGAAAAACCTCTTGATTTAGTTCATTTAGATGTTTGGGGTCTATCTCCCATTTTGTAAGAAGGAGATCAACATATTTTTATAACTTTCATAGATAATTGTACCAGGCTTAATTGGATCTATTTTATGAATAAAATGAACTTTTTGGTATCTTTGAGAAATTTTGTGTTATGGTGGAAACGTAATTTGCAACTAAAATAAAAATTATGCACTCAAATTCAGGGGGAGAGTATGTTAGTCAACTGTTTGAAAGTAATTTGCAAATGAAAGGTATATTACATCAGAAATCTTGTGCCTACATTCTTGAACAAAATGGAGTGGCTGAAAGAAAGAACAAACATATACTTGAAACCACTCGACCTCTTCTCTTTGATACTAATGTTCCAAAAGTTTATTGGTCAAATGATGTGTGTATGACAACATATCAAATAAATCGAATGCCATCAGTAGTGTTGAATGGAATATCTCATATGAGAAGTTGTATGGCCTGAAGCCAAACTATGACATGTTAAAACTCTTTGGTTGCATATGCTTTGTACTTATACCAAAACCATTGAGAGACAAATTGTCACTAGAGTACCAAAATGGTTTTTTTTTTTTTGTATACCAGAAGATAAGAAATGCTATAAATGTTATGATCCAACTGGAAAGAAAATTGTGGTTTCAAGACATGTAGTATTTCATGATAAAAAACCATACTTTTGTGCAAGGAAAAGTGAAGGAAAAATGTAGAAATGTAGATATGTCATTCTTAATGGTATATCCTTCAAGAAAGAATTGTGATGTAAGGGGGACCAGCTGGAGGATTCAAGTGAGAATAATCTTAATGACATGAAGAAAAGAATAATAGTCAAGTATATCAAAGGAAGGGGAAAGCAATTATGCATGTGCCATTTCTTGAGCAGTGTGATGCATTGGAAGAAGAACTTGAAGAGGCCAATTCCAATCCGACTCCATCTATTGGTCTTGAACCTCCAATTTTGGGAGAACATCTCACTAAATCATCTTCCTCCTTGTCACCTTTACTCTCCCAGGTATGTCGTAGTTCTTCATCACTGCTTCTCGTTTTGTGTCTTATGATTCCCTTTCACCTAAACATTGTATTTTTCTTTCTTTGATTCATTCTTATAGTGAGCCTAAGTCCTATAAGGAACCATTCTCCAAGGAGGAATGACAACTAGCTATGGCAGAAGAGTTGAATGCTTTAGAATGAATGAAGGCATGAGATGTTGTGAAACATCCTTTATAGAAGAATGTCGTGGGTGTTCAAAATCAAGACCAAAGCATATTACTAGCTATGGCAGAAGAGTTGAATGCTTTAGAATGAATGAAGGCATGAGATGTTGTGAAACTTCCTTTTTAGAAGAATGTCGTGGGTGTTCAAAATCAAGACCAAAGCATATTGATCAATTAAGCATTGCAAGGCAAGGTTAGTCGTAAAAGGTTACAATCAACAATGAAATAGATTACTTAGAGACTTTTGAACTAGTGGCACATATGACTACAGCAGTTGCATTAACTAAACATTGGAATTTGTGACAACTAGATGCAAAGAATGTATTTTTGAATGGAAATATAGAAGAAAATGTTTATATACAACTTCCACCAGGTGTTGAAGATTCAGAAGGCAAAGTATAAACCCTTAATGGGCTAAAACATGCCCCATGTGCAGGGTTTGAAAATTTTAGCACAACTATAAAAGAAATTGGATTTAGAAAAAGCCCTCATGACCATGCATCTTCTGTAGAAAAGGCAAATGTTTATTGCTTTTGTATGTTAATGGTATGATTATTACTGGATATGATCATAGAATTATTGAGGAAACAAAGAAAGACTTGCACAAACATTTGAAATAAAAGATCTTGGTTTCTTAAAGTATTTCTCGGGTTTAGAAATTGCTTACTCAATAAAAGGACTATTTTTATCCCAACACAAATATGCAATAGATCTTGTGGCCAAAGCTAGACTACATGATGATAATAAAAGAGTGGGAACTCCTATGAAATCAAATGTCAAGCTAAGATTTTTTGAAGGAAAGAAATTAGAAGATCCTATGATTTTCAGACAAGTTGTGAAGGTTGATTTATTTAACAATTTCTAGACCTGATATTACATGTGTAGTGCATGTAGTAAGTCAATTCATAAGTGCTCTTACATCAATTTATCTTGTTGTTGTATTAAGAATTATAAGGTATGTGAGAGGTACAATGGACTATGGAATGTTTTTTTTTTTTTGAAATGTTGAAGAACTTGTAGCCTTTTGTGATGCCGATTTTAGTGGATCAATAAGTGATCGGTTATCTACAACAGGATTTTACATTTTCTTTGGCAAGATTATAATCTCTTGAAAGAGCGAAAAATAACAAAGAGTAGCTTTATCTACGACTGGGCCTGAATATAGGGCTATGACTCAAACTACTACTGAAATAATATGGATAAGATGGTTGTTGAATGAGAATGGAATTCTTACGGTCGATAAGACTAAACTGATTTGTGACAATGTGAGTGCAATTCATATATGAAAGAACTAAGCAAATAGTGGGAGCTATATATTGTAATATAAACATATTGATAAAATTCTGTCTGAAAAGAGTCTAAAGTAATGGTATGTATAAATGTTCCTATGTACTTTCTTTTCAGTTCTATGGAATAAACTACTCTCTTCCCCAAGGTGTGCTTGTTTTAGTATGTTCATACTTAGGTATTAGGTTTGTTTTGTATGCACAAACTTTTACGCTAAGAGTAGCATAATTTTGATTGGCAGTAACAGTAACCTACGAAATCTTAGAGACTGAGAGACGGAGGCCAAGGAGTACCTGTTGAGGCAAAAGGCCATGTAGGGGAAACAGTGCCATATGGTGAGATTAATAAGAAGAGTAGGTGATTGTGAAACCAAGAAAGAAAACCACTATTCTAGACAGAGAGCCAATACAGAAGAATTATACTTAAGATTCTAAGTGAGAACCGACTAAAATATTGAGGAATAGTAGCGGGAAACCATAGGGAGGATAACTGGAACATTCTGAAATATCCAGAATACGAAAACATGCCTGAACAAAGAATGACAATAGGAAGTTGCAAAACAATGAAAGAACCTATCGAAGATATCAGAACAAATATTGAATTGATTTTGGAAAACCAAATACTCATATACAATACATTGATGAACCTTATAAGAAACCTTGACAACAAAAAACTTGAGATACAGTCACTAGAACTAGATAAAAACTTAAATTATATTTCTAAAAAAATAATAGAAATAACAATAACCTACCATAAAGCCATATATAATGAGAACCAAATTCAATGTTGTAAAAGGAGGGAAAGCACGGCAAGGCGTTGAGCCTCTTACGAGGCGATGCGATGCAAGGCGAGGTGTTAATTGAAGCATAAGCTTCACGGACAAATTTGTGAATTATATAATATTTATAAAAATAACAAAAAAACTGAAAAAAATGACTATAAGCCTAAGCATATTAATAAAGAACAATACACAACATATGCAAACCACAATAATTTGTAAATCCAAATAAATACAATCTCATAACATACATAGCACAAAGAGTGCTTGCGTAGTTGATTCATAGCACGACCTGTCTTAAACAATTAAATGTCATAGAATTATTATTGAAAAACAAATAACCAAAATTAGGTAAACCAAGGAGAATAAGTTAATAACAAGTATTGTTGAACAACAATATGAGCATATTAAAATATGCATATGTAGAAAAATTAAAAAAAAAGTAACTAATTTGTGTAATTATCAAGTGATATGTAACAAAGTTCAAATGATTTTTGTAGGCAATTGGTCAATTGTATCTTCATCATTGTCATCTTCTTTAATGGATGACAGTTCATCGTCATTTGGATCATCCATATATTGAATAGGTTCATCTTCTTCTTCAGTTGTTTCATCATCAAAACTCTCATGTTCGAAATCTTCTATTATTGTTTTACCTTCATCATCAAAACTGCCCATATTAGAGGCATGCACGTTTTTCTTCTTGGCATCTTAATCTATGTTCTATAAGGTATACCACAAAAGAGAGAATTCAGATAGATACAGTTTCCACAAGCTACACATTAAACACCAAACACCACCACCGTGCATATCTCAAGTTCAACCAAAGAAAAACAATGTGAATATGATGGTATGGGTCTAGAGGGACTAAAGGAAGAAGCACCTGGTATATCAAGCAAGCCTTGGGAAACTATATGTTGCCACCATGGCACACAATCATATGACAAATAATGAACTAATGCAGCATGTCGTTGATACAGTATACCGCATCAATCTGTTTTTCACTTCAAAAGTGGAGAATTCACATAGTAATTAAGGCTATAGAAATAACTCATCAATACCACTTCTTTCATTTGGTTTCACTTTTCACTAGTAATCACCACACGAACAACTACCACCGTTAAAATGATGAAAATGGTTTGCACTTCGCATCCCTCACAATGATTTCTCGTTCCACAATCTTTGATATCAACTTAGTAGCCATGGAAAGAAAGAGATTGGAAGAGAGAGACTTACAGCAAAGGATTTTTGAGTCTGACGTTGGGCGATGGCTCCAAGCCTCTCCACCAGTGTTGCGACGGTTGAACTTCAAAGGTGATTTGGGAATGAGAA